>NW_012130094.1:2269636-2277961 GCF_000143395.1 Atta cephalotes | reverse complement strand
TTTACCGTTACGTTCGTACCGTACCGTCCGTACCGTACCGTTACCGTACGTTACGTTCGTTACGTTACTAACGTTACGTACGTACGTCTCTCTCCTCTCTCTCTCTCTCTTCTCTCTCTCTCTCTCTCTCTCTCTCTCTCTCTCTCCCCCTGCTCTCTTTCCTTCTCTATCTCCTCTCCTCTCTTCTTCTCTCATTTTCTCTTTCTCTCTCTTCAATCCAGCTTTTCTTCATCCCCTAAACTTTTTATTTCTCATCTTGCCCGAGCAATTTCTTTTTATCGATTCAGCGGTGCGAACACGCGTTTTGGCTACCGCCCAAAGATCAAATCATTTACAATCTGCCGATCCACTAGTGAATCCAGACTGAACTTCCTATTTTCCGTGGAGTCAATAGCTGAGTGACGTCTCCGTGCCAGCGACAGGCGAGTCCCCATTCTTGAGATTCTCCGTCCTGGTCGCACGCGTACTTCGATTCGACATGAAAGCTAATTCTCGATCGATCCTCGTGCCAACCACCCCTGAAACGCTTCGATCCGTTGACCTTTTTCCTAATTGGCAATTCACAGTAATGTACATGTGTTGCCAATAATTTTCGACTGCCTGACAACATTTGGCTAATACAGCAGGATGCAACAGTACGTCATCAATATATTGTAGTTCCATAAATAATCACCCGGATTTCATAATTACAAATTACGCGACAAGTGTTACCAGCATTTAACCGATAAAATTTCTAAAAGCTTTATCAAACATCTATTGGGCATGTATTTGAAATACTTTTATTTAAAAGTATTTGCACACAATTCACAGTATTTGCAATACAAGTATATTTTGTATTTTGTATTTTGTATTCAACGAAGCACATGAAAGTATTACGTATTTCATATTTAAAATCGAAAGATTGAAAGTTTTTTGTATTTTGGAAGTCAAATAATAAAATTGATTATCAATCTTTAAAATGCAAAATACAAAATACAAAATATTTTCATGTTTTCTGCTAAAATACAATTGTCTTACAAATATTGTTTTTCAAATAAAAGTATATTTCAAATATATGCCCCCACTCCTGTGCTAAAATACCCAATTTGATGTTGTGGATTCTCCGAGAAATTATTAGCAAAAAAATATAACTTGTGAGTGAGCTCTGCTATTTTACGACGACCGTGTTTCCTCGCAGTTTACAACGTTATAAAGTATTGTTGATAAGCTAGTCGTAAATTTCCGCGACAGATATGGAAGATAGAATAGAAATCGTGAGTCAACGTTAGATCATCATCGGCGTTAATCGCAAACTATTATCTATAGGTCATCGTAAACTGAGTTTATCCTTAGTCTGTTCCACGGCAAATGGACAATACAAATCAATGAACCGCTGAATGTGCGGATCAAGATATGCCGCGTATACGCGATTATATACTAAACGCATACACGTACATCTAGAGAGAATTACGGAGAGAAAGGGACGAACACAGTAGAATTAATTGAATATTGGATACACTTGCGAATAATATATCCAATCAGCCTGTAATCGGCCAAACTTCAATCACTCGATAGATAGTCAACACGAATAACAATCTGCTGGTAATACTTTTCACATCGCAATCTTAACAACAAACGAGTCTGCTTCGAGTTTAGTTTACAGGACACTTGTTAGCGAACTTGCTGCGCGAGAAAGGATTAATTATATTATTAACATATAATCAAAATAGTGACTTTAATTGAAAGAAAAATGTCCCGCATGAGAAAAGTATTTTAATTTTAAAAAACTTAAATATCTGTCTTTATTTTGTTTCACATGAAAGTAATACGCATAATATCTATCATAACAAGACTATCATTACATAATATGACAATTTAGAGGGACACGGATCGAATCGATCATTGATCGGAAAAATTTAACTGCTGTAATGGGAAAAAAAACTATAACGGAGAATCCAAAGGATGAGTACTCGCTGAACAAAGCTTAGGCTAAGTTCGCGTTCGCTTCGCGCATATCAGCGTGCCCTCATCTTACCGAGAGATTCTTGTCGTTATCGTTATGAGACGATCATTCAAAAAGATCGATCTCTTCGATGCAGCAAATTAATTATTCCAATGAGCGTTTCCCTTATCAAACACGTTCTTGATGTCCTGCAAGTGGAAATATCAAATAAATCGCCTAAAGATCTCTAATCTTGTCGATCATTTATTATCATTTATTATGCAGAACATATGCTAATTATGTGTTCATTACGTCGACCGGGATAAGCTGGCATGAAAGAGCCCTGAACTGAATACACAAATATTCATAGCTCTGTATCGTTTTCATAGTACACATTATGTACATATCGGAAGAGCGATGTCGTAGTTGCCGCAATAATTCTGCATTAATTTGACTCGCGTAAATAACATGCAGATTGGCGAACCTTCATTAATTATGCGAAGACCGATAAATTGAATCCGTAAGGCGATTGTGCGTGCAATATTAAACCATAAAATTAAAACCGTAATTTCCACTAACTTACGTTTTACGAGGAAAAGAAAGGGAGAACAGTATCTGTCATTCAATTACTAAAGCCAACCCGGGGTTACACGCGTCTCGCAAATTACGAACTCGCGCGTGTCTAATCTTCACTAAGCGCATAACACGTCAATAAATATTCGCGCATATGTTGATCGGCGGCTTGCGGTTTGTGCTACACGTAGGCACGGTGGTTGTACCACATGACGGTTTCTTGTTGTCAAGCGACACAAGGCGCACGTTTCTCATGCCACTTGCATTCGCGAATGATAGACTGCGAACAATCTCGCAGATTTTCATTCGTTGCCGCTCTCTCTCGTATCACCCACATTCACTCCACGTGAAATACGCTTCAACAAATGATCTTTCCACGACAATTTAGCCTGTCATCATTCACCTCCAGCTCGTTTATTCCGAAAATTCAAAGGGCAAAGAAAATTTCATTCGAACCTATTCGAAGATCAAGATGGGGAGAATGCAAATAGACAAGTGCACTCAAAGTTATTCGCCGTAGGTATAGGAAAATCGTCGCAAAGTCTCGCTTAAAGCGAGAGATTCCAAGTGTCATCTTCTCTATATGCACCATAGAAAAGTTATTCCTAATTGGATAATATTCCGATAGGAATCGCGAAAGTTTGCAGGAGATGACCACCGCATTCCTCCTTCTGTGATGATGATAATAACAATCTTCTCGTTCGCGCACAGGCATAATTGAACGAGAAACAGCCGAGAAATGCCTGACAAAAGTAATCGACCGACAAAGCAAAGCGGAGCAAAAAATTGCGATACGAGGACATAAAGTCGAAAAATTCCGCGTATATCACCGCGTATATCAGTGCGACGGGTTAATCATTTTTAACATTTCTAATCGATTTGTGACGTGCGACGCGCAGTTTTTGCGGGATAGGACGACAATAAAATTTTTCTCTGCCTGGACAAGACTAGACGTTGGGAAATAAACGAGGTACTCGATACCTGCCTTTCACCTGTTGCACATATGTTCCTGCCGCGCCGCGGTGCAACGACATTTCTCCCTGAAGCAGCTGCTCGATTCCTTCTTCCCCCGCACTATGTCTCGCGTTTCCCGCGAGTACTCTTTCATCCCTGTCGCGTATCCCTACGAAGTGCGTCAGCATCGCATCCTCGGCCATCCCCACGACTGGGGACACATCGCTTCTCCGATTCTCTGCTATCGGAATTTATTTCTCGTCGAGACAAGACGGACGATAGCAATCGGCCCATTTGACTGCAGCGAAATACGTTTCTCTCGATCGCTTCGAATTGAAATCCCGGGGTTAGTAAATCAACGGGATGCGAGTTGCGGACATTTATTTTGAGCAGCTGGTATTGATCCGCACCACGAGCATTTTCGATTTGTCTATCATCGATAGAAAATGATATCAAGAATCAATAGTTTATATTTCTAATTTGCATTAAACAATTACTTTACATGCGAGATTATATTTTATTGTGAAAGGTATAATACATGTTAAATATTAAGTTAAATATTATTTATATTAAGCATATACAACATAAATACGCTGTATAATGAAATTTATTTTGATTTGAAGATAAGATGAAGATCATTATAACGATGATCTCGAGATAAAAAGATAAAATTAGAATTCATTTTATGTGTCTCAATTTCCACTTGCAGTGACAACGAAAGATACATAGTTAACACAACAAAACAACAAAACGATAACGATGAAATTTCGTAAAATCAATGACAGTACTTATCACCAAGAGATAACAAATCTTGATTTAAAGGCGAGACGAGAATAATCATATGCGACTCATAGGCGCGAAGCGAACGCGTTTGTTCGGATGCGCTCTTACTTGCGTGCCCCTCGGCGCACTCGATCACGAATTACAGACCAAGCTGTAATGAAACGTCCTCTACGTAAAAACGTGCGGTGCGTGCGAGCTGGGGCACTCATGTAAGACCACGTGCCGAAAAAAAAGAAAAAAAATAGAGATGTACCGACCTCTCTCGATGAATACATTAAGCTGCGTTCTTCTATATTAGCCCTTAAGTGTTACTCGACGAGAAGTTGGACATCCCAGTTTCTCGAGGAAATCGCCCGCACACGGCACGCTCTGTGCTGTCTCGGCTCGAGTGGCATCGGCGTCTCGTTCCGACAATCGATTTTTATTAGTCATAGAATCACGAAATCACAGGGTCGCGTGCTCGTTATCCACAAATCGATTGCCACACGAGAGCACAGGACTGATGATAAGATGCGCCCTCGCGCATCGGCGAGGACTCGTTGAAAGAACCAAGGCAACAAGACACGCGCCGAGGGCGGGCGATTTCTTCCCTCTTCACATTTGCGTGTCGGACGAGAATTGTAGATCGTAAAGAATCGTAAAATCCCCAACTCTCCCACGTCCATAAAGGTACATCGCAATGTTGGGCGGTGCCCATTACCGCCGCCCTTCTTTCGCAGTGCAGCATACGACGCGGTGACAGCGATGGAATTTCTTTTTTTTTTCATTTCTCTCCTCTTCTTTGATTTTAACTCGATTTTTGCGATTTCGCGCGTGAAAAAAAAACGTGCGTTCAACCGACCGATGAACACGCGTGACCTTTGTAACTTCATGATGCGTTACGCGCTATTTTATACGAACGAAATATCTCATGGATGTCATCTCTTGCGTCGCACTTAAAAAAAAATCGAGATAACGCGGAAAGTATTGGTAGAGATTGCGATTTAGGAATTTTATGTCGGGGAAATAACGTTTCATCTTCGTCCTCCCTATTTTACGGGATTTGTGAAAATGTTGGCGTGAAATAAGAAAAGAGGCTTTTGTTGCATATTTTAGTGGCGCGTATCGATCACGCTCTACACGAGGAATCAAACGATGCGATAGGCCGTATGTTGATTAGCCCTTACCTTGTTCAATATCACGCAGGAACGACTCTCTCGAACTGAAAGCACAAACTGCGTACGCACGTGCGCGTGCATATATGCGCGCGCCCGTGGAATATATATCGCGAATTTAGTATTTACGAGCGGAACGATCGGCCCGAGATTCGGTGATCAATACCGAGCTCGTTTGCATGTTTCTCGTGCGAGTTCACTTCGGTCCTTCTCGGTGAATTCAAAATGTTGAAAAACATTCGGAAGTCTCGTTCGTTAAATTATGGCTTTATCGAGGAAGTCGAGCTTTATCGACCGGAACAATTCAATTGCATGCAACGAAAGTCCTTTTTCTTTTCTTTTTTTTTCGTTGTGAGGAACCGCCGCACTTCTCTCATCAATGGCGCAACTGTGATTTTTCAGAAACTTCCAATGAACTCCGGAAACGTATTTGTAGAGCTCGTTAAAGGCTGGACGAGGATCAATTAAAATGCAGCTATTAAACACTCAATCCAATCGAGCTGAAATTCTCGACAATGGCGAGGACACCCGATACACGTTTTCGCACGCACGCATGCGTTTCGCGAAATTTACGATCGCTGTAATCCATCGTGATTCCGATGGGATAGGTGCCGAAACGCGTAGCTCGTTTTCGATCTCCCGATTACGCGCCGCTGCATCGCCGTCACCGTCGCTGCAGGTTGCACTGCCCCCATTGAAATGCATTCCGAGCGCATTTCTATTACTCTGCTATATATAAACGTTGTCTCTCCTTGCCTCCCCCTCCCCTGCCCTCGACTCATATCGATTGCTCTCCCCCCCCCCCATATGACATAAATTATATACCTGTATTTATGCCAAACTTGAAGACTTTTGTCGTCTATATGTCGTACACCCGTACTTTGTTCGATCCATTTCGCCCTCCGTCACTCAACGAATCAACATCAACTGTTATTGATTGATATGTCTGTACAGTGTGTGTGTGTCGCATGTCATGTGTGTGTATATATATGTACAGAAATTAATGGCCGTTTCGTGTCGTGGCGCGACGTAGCTTGCATGCTTTCTTGACGACGCGTAGGTGATGTTCCACCGCTAACACGCAGATTCCCACTCCCGTTTTCCTATGTCACGTGTTCGTGTGTACGTGTTCGCGCATCGGTAAACTACAGGGATTGAAACTCGAGTAATTTTGGTGAGTTCGGATTACGGTGCTGTCCGATTGTGAAAATCATTTTCAAATACATATTCCGCGATCATTCGCGCGAGTAAAATGCACTCTTCATGTCCGAAGCATCGAGAATTGAACTCGCCAAACAATTACTGCTCACAGTTTCGATTCCTAATCACAGAGGAAACATGCGCGTGTATGTTTGTACATGTATACATGTGTAAACGCCTGAATGTGAGTTCGTGTAAACTCGTGAATGTAAACTCGTTAATAAAGCCTCCATAGCAAATAAAGTTACATTCACATCCTAATGAATTCACAATAATCATGTATAAATTATGATGTTACTGTGAGATTATTAAAAGGTCACAGCGACATCATATTATTATCTTGATGTCACAGAAGTGAGAGATAACTTTTATCACAGTTACATGATATCGTAGCGATATCACAAACAACTGTGACAAAGCGGCCATTCGCTCGTCACTAAGATTTTATTATGATATTACTGTGACTCTTTTTGCTATAAGAGAGAGCATGATTAATTGTGCTCACTGTTTAAATCGGCTTTAAACGTTATAGTCGCGATTGTACGTCGCGAAACACGAGCGTGACTGGTGCTTCGACCGTGACGATCCTTCCTCTGCATCAAGTCCACTGCCGTCATACTTTTTCGATGTGATCTTATTTCGTAAAATCACATCTTCAATGCGCGAGTAACTCTTGAAAGCTCTCCAAGCTGACGGTCGCTAAAGCGACCGTGTAGCGTCGATATTTCAGAGAGTTTCGTGAATAAAAAGGTCTCTCGGAGATCGAGTTTATAACCTCCGTACACCTCTAAAGATACCGGAGCGTTCATTTAATTATCGTTTATGTTGCAATTGAAATGACGTCAAGCGTCATTTCTAACTGATTACTAATTAATGTTTGCATGCATGCATTTCATTTGCAGTGTGAATTGAAACCGATATAATTTAGGTTTATAGGTTCGTATTTCGATATTACGTATTTATACGGGAATACTCACCATGCAACGTTTATTCAAATTGATGAAAGCACGACATTGTAAGATACATTCGTACGCAGAAAATCGAACTGGCTCATAATTATACCGGTTACGATTCTAGATTTTACAGATGGGATCTGCGGTCGATAGCGAAAAGCGGCTCATTCCCAAATGTAATCACTCGAGAGACTATGATTATTAGACGAGACACTCGAATGCACATACAAGAAGCCGATCCTCCGGGACCACTTCTTAACGTCATTGGCTTGATTAAGCCTGTCGGATAAGAGGCGTTATATATGAAGATTGAATTTAATTAGTTAAAGGGTTGCGGCGCCGTTCCACAGCCTGCATTTACATCTTGAGACGTCCATTCCCGATGCATCACGTTGGCGTAGTAAACCACATGTAACCGCTTCGTGAATAAGGGTTGAACTGGGCTATGAAGGCAAAATATATGTGTCGCAATGAATTATGAGGGGCTAACTTTATGAGCCCGGTGTATCTGTCGTAATTTTCGCTACGAATTCACGATACAAGCATTTGCCATATAATGGCAATTCGGTACTTGCTCGTCGAAATTATTCCGGGAATTATTATGGGAGATAATCGAGGTAACGAGAGAGAGAGAGAGAGAGAGAGAGAGAGAGAGAGAGAGAGAGAGAGAGAGAGAGAGAGAGAGAGAGAGAGAGAGAGAGAGAGAGAGAGAGAGAGAGAGAGAGAGAGAGAGAGAGAGAGAGAGAGAGAGAGAGAGAGAGAGAGAGAGAGAGAGAGAGAGAGAGAG
>NW_012130094.1:2255743-2269616 GCF_000143395.1 Atta cephalotes | reverse complement strand
AGAGAGAGAGAGAGATCAATTTGGATGGGAAAGAGAAAAGACGATGGCAAGAGGATGAATGAATTGATTTGATTGGACAAGTCGATGACCGAATAAGAAATCTTCTCGAGAACGAGAAAATAAATGCGACGTAATCGGTGACGATCGAACTGCAAATGTGATTGCTACATCCCAAGAGAACCTTTTTACAATTTTCTTAGTATACGAGCGGATCTTTGCACATATTCAGAAAAAGAAGATGTACTGCTCGAAAGTGCATCGAGGACTGTTGAAGTCTTATCAAATTCGTTTTACCTTCATTGTGCCCAGGAATATTGGAAAATAACGTCTTTACGAATAATAATATCTCTCGTTCAAGAAATAACGTTCGCCGGTATCACGAAAAACGAAAAGGAATGAAAAGGCGTTTGCAAGACTTGTATATTGAAAATATCGAAATACTTACGAGTTTACATAAAATTATCCCATTCGGTTTATGATTCACGTAGATCTTTCTGCGATAACGCGCTTCTGTAAATGATTAAATATTGAATCATCCAGGGCAATTCTATCCATTGAAAAAGAGCTCTTTTGAAGCCTTCAATGGCCCATGGGAATCAGCCAAACCATATCCTATTTGGCTGTAGATCAAAGAGCAACAGATACCCGGCGAGCAACACGGGACTTAAAAAAGAATCGAAGATCCTTTCAAGATATCTCCAACATCGTCACTTTCCCGTCCTCCAATCCTCGTAGATAAGAGAAGAGATGGAAGCTACAGGAATCTTTTGTTCGAGATTTCGTTTTAATTATTTTAATATAATTGTACAGCGCGATATCCGCATAGACAAGTAGCAGACTGTACAATCTTTTGATTAGCTCTTATCAGACATTAAAATATCTATCTAAATATCTATCTAAATATCTAAACGTTAAAATATCTATGCGGAGTAATATTATAAGCGCCATATCTCATGAATCAAATTGTTCTTAAAGCTAATATTTATCGCCAGGAAAATATATGATACGAAAAATAAAGACTATTGATTTTATTTTTTGCTCTTAGATTAACATCTTTATTAAACTTATTAGATAAAGAACTTATCGAATTATCGCAAAAATGTTTTGAATCTTCGAAAATTTTGTATCGTGAGATATATAATAGTCTGAAACTCCTCGAAAATTAAAATTAATCAATTTCCGTTTCTCCAACTTTTAGTAGAAATGGTACACACACATATATATATATATATACATACGCACGTATATTGCCTTATTAAACATTTACAACGGCACACGATACAAGTTTTCGCGTAAAGCGGCCATGTGATTGCTACGTATTCGTGGTAGAACCGAGGAAGTTGTGAACACTTCGTCAGAAATGAGAACTTCTTGACCATGTGAAAAGCAATTTTCAACAACGATAAAGAGCCAGTTTTCCGCCTGTCGGCCGCACTAACGCGCTTTTCCAGGCGCGCACGGTGCTGCTTCACGAGAGAGAAATCACCGTCTCTTCTTCGCACCGCCCCACGGCCGAGCGGATTCTCCCGTTGCACGCCTTATCATGTAACGTCGGTTTGCAAATGCATCATTTCGTAGAGTAGATGTAGATGCAAGCGGAATTCATAGCTGCATGCATACGTTCGGCTTCGAGTTACCTAACGGAATGTCCCTATCATGTAGATACGTGCCCGTCTTAATCAAACTTTGACCTTGGTAGCTCGATCTGGTACTCAACTCACAGGAGGGTGGTGACTTATCCGATTTCATCATGAACGGGGAATGGTACCTCATCGGTGAGTTTCATTGAGCAAGTTTACCTGCCAATCAGACTTTGCCTCTGTATTGGCACGTGTATTTGTGTCTGTATTTGTATGTGTAAAGAAACGTGCCTATAGAGGGCTGAGAATAAAATCTCGAATCGACTCGATGCGCGTCAATGAATGGATTCTACAGCGAATGCGGAAGTGTATAAAATGTTGCTTCAAATATAAAAGCTTTATATATATAAAGGATAAATAAAAATTTTTAAGAATTTTATTTGATTAATATTATTTAAAACAAATATGTATTAGAGCAACGCTTAAAATATCAACGATTGTTTATGACACTTTGTCTCTCATTAAAAATTGCTGATTGGAATGAAATTCTAAACCAAAATTTGATTGATGCATTGTTTTAACGGTGAAATATCAGTCAAAAGGCTACTCTTTAATTATTATTAAACTTATATCAAAAATTAATATAAATATTATACTATGCGATGTTATAATTCTCACCGCACTGATGTTGATATAAATAACCAACGTAATGTAAATTTAACATCATGGATATTTAATACTTATGGTGTTAAATTCACATTCATACTTTTTAATATATATTTTCGCTTTTACATGAAAAAAAAAGGTTGAATAATCTTTACCTTACAAGATTAGTAAAAATAAAAATAAATAAAAATTCTGGCTATTTTTTATATTAAATACTTTGCCAAATTTTTGACAAACTTTACTTGCCTGAAAGTAAAAATGCTGGAGATAAGGTAAAAAGTACATTACAATATAGTAAATCCATTCCAGATTTACTTTACAATAAAGCACAATTCAGAGCTGGGATTTAGTTACACATTTCAGCCGAATTTCAGCTTGGTTCCTGCCCCTTACTTCACCAACCCGTGCGCAGCCTAAATGTCGATCGGCATTTAGACTGCGCGCGGGTTGGGCAGGAATCAAGCTGAAAATCAGCCGAAATGTGCAACTAAATCTCAGCTATTAATAAATTGTACTATTTTCAAGACTAAACACGAATAACTCTCGAAATTCACAAAAATATAAAAAAATATCTTACATGATTATACAACAATTGCATAAAAAAAGTAACGCAAATTTTAACACAAGTAGGCGCCTGTTTCTATATACGAACTTGCTGATTCTAATAAAATTTACTAGAATTCTAGCGTATATTACTTTACGTTTTTCTCTGTGTATGCATAATAATTGATTTTATTTGCACTTCCATAAAATTATTTTGGGAAGAAAAAATGATTAATATAAATATGGAAGAAAAGAAAGAAGTCAGTTTGACATAATTTAAATTTTCTCTCTGGCCGTTTCGCGTTCATCCTCATGTGTTCTCGACACATATGCACAATGATATATACATACATCTACCGTTAATCCGTCGCAATTTGCGAATCTGTTTGTACAGCGTGTACATTGTGAAAGTACGGAATGGGAACGGAATTACGAATAGAATGCAATAATATATTGCAAGGAGCTATTATGGAATTCAACGATTCTATTTTCGGGCAGTAATTACGCGGCCACATCTCAACAGCTAAATGTATAATCTCTCATCCGCATTTTATTACACAGACAAGATAACTATTAATTCAGGTTATGTTCAATATCAGCGCAAGCATGAGATCTCGTATACTTTTTAAAAGCCATTCTTCATTTCCGAAACTTGTACTCACAATTTAACGAGCTCGTTCTCTGCTTCCAACTGGCTTTACGTCACATATTGAATGCATCGCACTAAGAAATAATACGAATACACAATTCAAGTTGTGACTGTGTCTTTATGAAGTCGGTTTATTAAATATTCACGAATATAAATGTATTTGTTCTGGCATCTCAACTCTGTAAAAAAAAATATCATTATTTAAAAAACTGAATAATTTCCTCTTTTTTATCTTGAATCATACTACTGTTTGTTTATTCAGCGAAAATATTTTTTAAATTCTATATATTTTTTCGTAAACTTCATTCTAACATTTATTCTAGCGCTACCTTTTGTGATAAATTCTAGCTTTTATAAAAGAAGAGGGGCTATATTGCTAAACAAAATCTCTGTCATCCTGATTCGTTCCAGCTTCTCAACTGAATTCTGGAACGCAAATTTCACTGGTGATACGAAACAGCGTCATTGATGTGTAAAGGAATGCTGATGGAAGCCGTTAAGAAACCGCAACTCCTCTCCTCTCCTTCTCTCTTCTCTTATTCCTTTCGATGTCATCCTAGAGTTCCTCATTTCGCGCGAAATCACGATCGCGACTAAATAGAAATCGAAAGATTTTATGAAGCTTCCATGTCTCGGTGATGCCGCAATGGCGTATGACTTTATGGCGGTGATTTTCTATAGCGACCTAGCATAGCGCTCTTTCCTTTCTGTATTCTTTCTTTTTCTTACCCGTCACTTATTAGCTATGTTCTTTTACGACTGCATTCCTTGAGCTCGCATCGGAAAATGCTATTTTCATGTATGACGGTTTTCTTGAAGCGGATTCGGGATTGTCGACACGCCAAAACTGCAAAGAGAGATAGAATCTATGATAGTCTTGGTCTAGCAGCTTGAAAAAATCCCTGAAGATTTCCGCATAAGAGAGAGAGAGCCTTTAAAAAAGAGAAGTGCATTCTCCTGAAATGAAACTGCAAGAGAGAAAAAGAAATGAAAATATAAAAAGTAACATTGTGCTTTTTTTTTAGTTAAAATAATTTATTAGTTAAAATAATTTTGAAACATATTGCTTGTTTACTATAACAACGACACAATTAAAAATTTTTTCACTAATTAAAAATTGAAATTTTTTTAATTGTTTGCAAAAAAGTGGTAATAAAGAGAAAAAGAAATAATTAAAAAAAAACATATTTTATCTATCTATAGTTAGTAGTAAATAGTAATATTTACTATTTACACTAAAATTGCATTTTAAAATTAATCGAATTGTAATAAAATTAATTACAAAATTTTAATGATTCAAAATTTTAATGATTCTTTTACTTGTGTTGTTGTAATAAATGATATATACATTTATATTTCTGTTTTGTTAATGAATCTAATGGAAGTGAATGAAGTAATCTTTTTTTATGCAAAGTAAAAAAGATAAATGGAAGAAAAATTTGAAGCTAATTAATAAAACTCTGGCTGTTTAAGAAGTGACAGAGACAAAGTGTACTCAATTATGTTGTCAAAAAATAAAACGCATAGACACAGCTCGGTGCTTTCGACCAACAAAATGATACATTCGATGCTCTTCTGTGTTGATAGTCGATACAATCGACACATCGATGTGCGTAATTAAGAGTGTTGCCCCTAAAGTCGTGTTTTAAAGTTGTATTTTCGGAAACATGTTAATTATCTCGAGGCAGATGCATCGAGCGTGGTCCACGCGTCGAAATACAAAGAAAAAGTGTTCTGAGGTACGAGCCAGCAACAAGTGAGTGTCCGATTCCGCGATGTTCGAGATCGATTCGAGAGCCCGTTCGATCAGAAGCTATTAAGAAATCCTCCATCCACGAAAAACATATAGAACGGTCAAAGATCTCCTTTAGTTTTTAGTTTCCACTATCTTCGAGAAAATGCATCGACAGATGCACCGTATTTAAAATTCGCGAGGATGGCAAGTTTTGTTTTACCAATAGCTTAACTCGTCGCAATGGACTGGAATGGAAGCGGAAATTCGCAAATCCACAAGGTCTTTTTGTTCCTTACGAGTCGAGTCGTAATCCTAAGGTAATTTAAAACAAGGCCGCGAGAATCATAGAAAAATTGTTATAAAAAAAGGTCGACGTGACTCGCTCGCACGAATCTTTGGGTGCCGCCATGACTTGACAACATTTACGGCTCTCTCACCAGTTCGTAGCCTCGCGATAAAACAGATGGATGGATGATAGATAGACCCAACTTTATGACTTGGGCTTTTAGTCCCCTCAAGATACAATATAGATATAGTAACAAAAAGTAAAGAAGACAAAGGTAGCAATAATAAAGAGATATAGCGGTAGTGATATATTTATAGGCAAGTGCTTTATTATGTTCTCGGCAGAAGAACGAAAAATAGGGTTGGAATATAATAGCAAACATAGAAAAAAAAGAAAGTGAGGATTGGAATATAATCGAGGAGTACAATCGATAGGCAAGCGATTATACTCCGCCGTGTTGAAATGTATCCATGTCATATGTAGTCCCTTGGACAGATATGTCGGCGTGTACATCGGTGCTGGCACTTTTTCCAGGTATGCCGGGAAAGAAGAACACATTAATATATCAATGCTGCCCGGAGCCGTACGTTGACGTCACGTTCACGATACAGATACGCAGGAGAACCCTCTACTACTTTTTCAACCTGATCGTGCCCTGCGTGCTGATATCGAGCATGGCCCTATTGGGCTTCACCCTGCCGCCCGATTCTGGCGAGAAGCTCACCCTAGGTAACGTAACTCTTAGCATGCCTGCCTGCACACCAGCCAGACACACCTCTTCCTTTCTTTTCGGTTGGAATTGTTACTGTTTACACGATATGTAATATATACACACAGTATACATTTAGCTTGGAATAAAAGCTCACAAGACACGTAGATGTTCAAAATCACGTGTAAATTTTTTTACTTCTTAAGATTTTTAATTTTCGCTAAATTATTTTCGTTAAAATTACTTTCTAACAAATGGAAGATTTTTATTATGTTACAAAGTCGAAAATTTTGAAGTTAATTTATCGAGGAATTTTAGCTTATATTTTAGTGTAATTTTTTTACTTATAAAAATTTTTTTAGCTTTAGCTTCCAAATTATATTTTCAATTAGTAAGTAATACCTTATGATTTAATGACAGAATTATCTTATTAATGATTTGATATAAAATAATGTATATTTTGATCTATTTTATGATGTATATTACACTGCATATATTACATATCTACACGTATTATACGTCTTTACTTTTTTGTAAGTATACTTTCCGTTGATACTTTATACTCTCGGCGCCACTGCTGACTGTCCTACGTTTGTTTCGTTTTTGACGACGGAAGAAAAATAGTCAAGATCGACTCTACTTCGATCACGGACGACCAAACGACGTCGCGTAACGTTTTCGTCGGGCGACACCCGTGTAACAGCGATCTATACAGCGAGACTCCATTTCTTTTTCCTCTCACGGATCACACGCACACTTTTCCGGTTGTCGTTAAATCGTTTAGCGGGGCTCTCGATGTCTCGAAAGCTCTCGTTTCCGTATATTTATTATCGCCAATGGTGCGCGTGCACTTTCACTCGCGTATCGATTAGTCGAACATATCTTTGCAATTACACTTAGCCATCAACAGGTTTTATTGTCGTCGAGTCATTGGAAAAATAGGAGTTTGTTATTCTTCGGATAACACCTTCACATCAATTTCGACATCTACTTTTCAACAATTTGCCGATTTAGATGCATTCTTGTATTTAGATAAATCATCTAATAATCCATTTCGATCATCTAAATAGGAAGTTAAGATTTCATCGTAGATCATAAATAAGTTTCGAAATAACTACATATAATCAATCGAAATCGACATTCTTTGCTGTTATTTTTCACTTAGATAATGTCTTCTTATTACGTGTTGATACATTTGATGCATATGCATTTCTTGCTGGTTTCTTGCCAGACACCAGTGCGGTCGCTATGTTCCCTCGTAAAATCGTAATGTCTATGGGCGCCTTCGACATCTCACAGGCTTATACGTCCACATTTACGAAGGGTCGTTCGAGGAAGAGTGCCGCGTGATTTGAATTTTGGATACGTCGGGCAACCAGTACATCGCGTTAGCCTGTAAAGGCGTGCTGCATGTTACATAGCACACCACGTATCTCGACATGTAAACGCCGTCGGTGATGCATATTTTAGAGGATCCGCGCAATAAGCCTCTCTCGAACGGTTCCTTTGGTCCTACAATGATGGTAGGCTACGTGAAATATTACGCTCTTCTCCACCAATTCCACAATGAGCGCTGTACTCGAATTGACCGATGGTATCGACGAATTTTGATGGATTTTCTATTCGAGCGCGCGCATCTGCGGAGATCTGATCCATTTCAACAAAATGTCCACGTTGACATTGAAGTGTTAATCCATCGAGACTAATGAATTTATTAACCGTTGAGAGTTCGAAGAATTCATAATTCGAAGTGATCTATCAATCGGAAGTCGAACGGACGATCACAAGCACTGATAATACCGCTACCGAAGCTGCCAATTATTCAGGATTAATACACAAATAACTAGCAGTGATTGCACCTTTCCATTGTTGGGTTCACCTTACACCAAAACGCCGAATGAACTGCGTAAAATGACATCCGCGTCCTCGTGAATATTCATGGCGCATCGGCAGATCCAATCTCCGGCTCTCGATACCGCATCGGGAAAAGTCACCGACTCTTCTCATCCAAGTTTTTGACATGTCAGAGATAATGAGACTTCTCCCTGTGGGGTGCTTCGCGCGATTTTCCTAAGATTGCGCAGGAATTGTGAACAGCATACTACCAAGCTCCATCATAAAGCTGAAGACCAATTGTTTCATCAATCGATTTTTTATTTTTACTACTAACTCTTTTCCATTTATTCGTGAATTCTTCATAGTTGTCTACTGTTTTTTTCTTGATTGTCTTGTGTGACGCTTTTGATCAGGCTTTCCAACACGCTGGGATTGTCATGTATAATTCCCATCTTGTGTTTGAAGCAATCGATGGGTTCGATAAAATCGGACGAGACATCAAAGCGAGATATTAGAAAACCGTTTCGCCAATGTATTGATTCCGATTGCAAACTGGTTCCACAATGTATAGCGTACATATACCTGTATATATGCCCATCAGTTGATGTACGTGACTGTCGTAGTGACTCACAGTCCGAATTATCAATTCTCGATACGTTCTCGATACTTCCTCACTTATCATTAATACCAATTTCATTCCGCGAGAGCCTCTCGTTATTCTTCACGCGGTATTAGTCGAAAATGCAGTCCTGTAATTATGATAGATCCATTACGAAATTCATGTCGAGTTTCTCGGCCGTTCTCCCATCTGTCATATTTAAGAGAATTTTCGAAAGCTATGGCAATTACCGGACGATATCTCTGTGCAGGGATGCCATATTTTCCCATTAATTTTTCCTTGGAGATCTTAAATCATTTACAATGCCTCTAATACAAAAAATGTATTACATAAATATATTACATGAATATAAAACACATCAATGCTTGTATTTTAGCAATTTTTTTGTTCAAATGCGATTGGTACACAAAGAAATACATTGATATGTATTCTTATTATATTACTCTTTTTGTGTGTTTTTTTTTTTATATCAAGAGAGAAGTTTGAGTGACAAAATCTCACTTTGACAAGTCATAACCGCGGTCGGTTTCAGAAACGACTTTTCTCATTCGTCGTTCGGGAATTGAATTGAAATTTCGTGTGACGGTTTGGGAAAACGACAACCTAGAATCGATGTCGAAACTGATTCGTGGCTTCGCCATCACTGTCATCTCTCGTGTTCGAGACTGTTCTTGACAAACGTTATGGTGTTATGGTGTCAGAGACAAATGGACATAGCACACTCTTTACGCATATTATTTTTAACTCGCAGAACGCACCATGAAAATATTTCCTCTTGGCACTTACTAGCTCTCGTAGAAAGCTAACAATAAGCACTAAATCGATATTACTCCTAAAAATGTTGATTTAAAGTCGAAATTTTATTGGGTATTACATTCGGCTTTATTATGACATTAATGAGTTATATTAAATTATTTTATAAATTAAATTATGAAATAGGAGAAGAAATTTGAAACTTCCGAGTTTTCCCCTGAGATGTTTGATCGAGATGCAGATTATATAAGATGTTCCAGAACCATTAACCTTAATTAATTCTTTGACCAACTTGAATAAATTTTCCTCGAAGTGAAATGTCGAGGCATTAATATTACTCGAACTGTAAAATAGAAAGTAGAATCTTCTTAAAAAAGTGGAATTATTTTCAATTAGGAGAGCTTAATGGTTATTATCAAGTAATGATATATGTGTATTGTTTAAAATAAGATGATTTTTATTTATTTGAAAAATTCAAAGAATATTGAACGTTCCGACTGCATAGAGTTCAGCAGCAGTGAAGTTACAAAATTAGCATAATTAGTTGAATCAATGAAATAAATGAAAATATAAATAAAAAGAAAATGGTTTGGATCATTCCTTATGAAATAAATACAAATATTAATAAATAAATATGAAGTTAATAAAAAATAAAAGCTAAAATTGAAACAGACAGGTTACATTAAAGTTGAAATGTATAAATTAAGTCAAAACAATATAAAAGATAAATTAAATACAATAAAGACATTATTAATAAGTTTTAAACATAGAGAAAATAACATAAAAGTGTCAATTAATATATAAAGAAATGTCCATAATCTATTTGTCATTCAAAGAATTAAGTCAGAAGTAATAAAAAAAAAAATCTAAGCGTTGTCACAAAGAAAGTTAAAAAAATGGGAAAAATTCTAGAAATAATATGCATAAATCAATTTGTAATAAAGTTCAAAGACTTATTTTACTTTTAATAATGTCATTTATCTAAACTTTTGATACATCTTTGAGTTCACTTTTGTTTCTGATTTTTGCGGATGCTGTGACACAGATTGTAGAGGAAAAATGACCTAAGAACTATATGTACAATACAATGTGCGAGGGTAAACATTCAATCATATATTAGTATTAGAAACTGATTAATTCAAATTTACAATTGCCTTATTATTATACTTATTGCTTCAATCGATAAAATTACGTAAATTGTAGAAACATTTAATAATTCCCATCATCATTTAAAATTTATCATTGAATTCAAAAGTAATCGTTATCTAAAAATTTTTTATCTTTCTCTTATAATAAAATAAAATAATACGCTATATCTTGATTTTTTAGTTTTAAAAATAGTACAGTAAAAAGAACAGTTTTGTTAAATTATTTAAAATTTTAGCTAGATATAAAATTATCTAAGTTAAATTATCTAAAATTTTAGCTAGATATAAAAAGCTAGATATAAATCTGAAAATAATTTAGTTGGATCATCAAAATAATTATGTAGAACGCTCAAATTGGTTTGTTAAAACTTTTTGCAGTATTGCTCATCGTGCCTATTTATTTTTCTCCTACAAATTTATTTGCATGGTCTAACAAAATTATTTTCAAATATATCTATCTAAATTTTTTTAGATACTTCAGCAAAATTGTTTTTTCCATGTTTTTATCTTCTTTTTCTATGAAAAAATTCAATATATCTTTTCATTGAAACAGTGGTCATAAAAATTAAAATAAATATATATTCAGATACTCGTTAATTCATATAAGTGCGATCTCGACATGATAAAAAAAACATGTACAATCGCACGAAGTACACACTGTAACAAACGTCATTGTTGCATTAGAAATTGACTGAAGAGACAAGAAGCAAATATGCAACCATCCGTATATAATTCCGTATTTATATATAAAAATATATAAAAACAAAGATACGTACGCGAATATGGGTAACGCTCATATGCACGTATATTTTCACTCTCCGCGATCTATAGAGATACTAGATAAAAACTAGGCAAACTATAATCCCGTCGAATTTATGTTTATTCGTAGGAGATAAATCCCACTTGGCGTACTTTTCCGTCTTCCTCAAAAGCGCTCGATCTATCCTTTTTTACATTCTACTTCACAATTTCTGTTCGTACCTAAATGCAAATGCATCTTGGATGCATTGCCAATTTTATCCTTGATACATCACGATAGTAATCATACTAAATAAACATCATAACGCAAGTGCTCGGCGAGCTTTCGGTGCGTGCAATTTGTGCTTGACGTTGTCGGCTATGGCAAGTTACAGTAAAGCCTGGCATTGCAACACGGCTGTATGCAAGGTACCTCATTATCACGTGTCATACTTCATAGGGTAGTTCCTGGATATTACCACAACGAAATACGTTCACGTTTATGCACATGCATTGTGCGAATGTTGCTTAATCCTTAATCATTCCCTAAGAACTAACAATATCTTCTATTTCTTGTCGATTTCAATGATAATTAAAGCCGATTTATTTGAACAAAGTTCAACACGAGCCATGTAATTCAACTGGATGAATCGATTACATACTTCCATTACGAAAACCAGCTACCATTCATCAAGTTGAAATTAAATCTCAGAATTTCAGAGTAGTTTTTACACGAACGTTCGTTGTGCCGATATCGTAAAAATAAAGCGAGTTAATAATTACACATCACTCTCAATTAAAGCAGACTCTAGAACTTCGTTTTTCTATATTTAATAATAGTCAATGTTCCCCTAAAATCAAGAAGCTCAGCAGTGATTTTATTTAGGTGAATTCGATAGTACCCGCTTCTTATTAAGAATTCTACCAACGTACTGTTTCGCAAAGTTTTCTTACATTGCATTGAATAAATGAGAAATCTTGTGAGCGAGAAAAAAGAGATGTGAATAACTTTTGTACTACGTAGCCTCTGTCATTAATTCCGCGAGATTATCCTCACGTGCGCGTCGACGCAATTTCCGATGATGACGTCATTACAGTAAACGAATAACTTCTTCGATGCTGACGAACTTGCAACTTTTGATGCACGTTCTTACCGCTACGACCGCCGATTTTGGGCGCGCCGTTCTGACATTTTAGGAAATTGCCTCGTCAACGACATCTCGTCGATTCAAAATTAATTATCTTTCTTCGAGTAATTTTTCATTAAAATTTAAATATTTCTTCAGGTTCTGTTAAAACTGTTACATTTAACAAAACGTAAATTCACATTCAACAACATTTTAATTAATATTTATCCATAGGAAACCGCACAGTCATTTGGAAAATGCGGAAGAAAAATTAATAATTAATCAAGAATGAAAGACGCTCATTTAGAAACTTTTTCTATGTATATATATATATATATATATAATATATATAATATATATATATATAAATCTATATATATAAATTACTCTAATCTGGCTTGACTACATTTTGCACTTTCCAATTCCCAGAAGAGAAACTTATATAGATTTTCTGAAACTTACCTTGCGATTCGAGGTATTCTGCAGTACTTCCCAAGAGTCTAATTTGTACGAACGATATATCGTACGAAAATTAAACGAGCGTGAATGTCTTGAAAATTATCATGATTACCATTGCTCTTTAGTGTGCGCGATGTGAAGATATCATAAAAGCTCAAACATGTTACGCCATAACTTTAACTTCATGAAAATAATCTACTTAAATTTCGTGATGAGCGTAAATATGTATTATTCGTTGTTATAATTATACAATCATTAATCTCTTTAATTTTGATATTGTTTGTAATATAATAAATTATTAATTTTATAAATACTTTGCAGAATGTTGAATGTAAAGTACTTAATATAAGTAATATAGATATAATACTGTTAAGTGAAATATTGACCGAGAAATTTTTAATATAAATAAATGAAGAAGATCATATTCAGTCAAAGTAAATCTTGGTATCTAATATTTTTATATAAATTTTACAATTTCTAGCAAATTGCACACAAATTATTTGTTAATATTGAAATACAATTCTAACCTGAAGCTGGAGTAGAGAAAATCGGAGTTTGTTGGCACAGTTTTCATAATTTTGGCATTAAACTTTTTAAACAACTAATTATCATGATTAAAACATATAATTATGATAGAGAGAACTTTTCTCTACATTTTCATGTTAGGAACGATTCTGTTAACTTTATAGTAAGTGAAATACGAATGTGCTACATTATAACTAACTTGCCTAGTGATGTAAGTTGATACACTCACAATTATAAATTGTTTATATGATGAATTCCATATTAATCCTTAATATACGCCTTAATTTTTCAGTCCTTTATTACTTTATCATTCATCTCTCGGAATTTTTATTACTAACAATATACATAAAAATTATTAAGATTCTTATATATTTCATATACTTCAACATATATCTTTAGAAAATATTTATTATAATTGTGTATTAAAAAAAAATTAAAGGAATATTTATTTAACCGTTATTATTCTTACTTAAAAATAATATTTTGTAGTAGACGAGAGA
>NW_012130094.1:2216955-2254455 GCF_000143395.1 Atta cephalotes | reverse complement strand
ATATACATTCGGATTGCCTCCTAAGAACATTTTCAAATAATTTTAAAAACTTATAATTAATAAACAATTGTAACATACTTTACATAATAATTTATAATATGCATAATAGTATGCTTTAATTAACTTTTATCGAGAAATTTTCATCGTGTATATTCGATTTATCAAAAAGTTCCACTTCTCCTCGCTCTAAACCACATTTTCCTGCTTCTGGACATCTATCTCTTCTATCCCGTAATTAATCATTGGCGAAGTCCAGGATATCTTTCGTGGACCTGCTCTAATGTCCGATAGAACTTTCCTTTCGAGGATCACACGAGGATTAGGGACTTCGGAACTTTCAGTAGTTCATGTCACATTTATCTCGGGGAATGTCGATACACCGAAATCATTACAAATTTCCGAGCATCGATAATAATTTCCTACATGTAAATCTACGCAGATTTTTCCGCTGACTCATAAAAAGGAGGTTAAATGCAACAATGTATAATTAAATGTTTGCGTAATTTAATTTTGACTCTGTATGTGATACAGTTGTTGAAATTTTTGTAATACTATAGGAGAATACTTAATTTTCCGTCCAGAACTGTCAATTAGAAATATCAAGCAGCATCAAAGCGAAAATTACGCGAAATTACGTGACCACTTACAAAATACAAGTTCTTTTGACAACAATATCGTGCCAACTACACTTGATTATGCTTAAAAATGTGCGCGAAATTTACATAATACCACGCTATAAATTCCGAAGGGAAGGGAGGTACATTGCGGCGGCTCGCGAATTTCATTAACCAGATAAATGCGAGAGAAATGCGTGCGTTGCGCTGCTAATCCGCCCTCGTTGAGAGCTGTGTTTGATTGAACATTATCATGACAAAGGCCGTGATGTGAGTGCCCATGTAGCCATTCTCGCTCTCTTGTCAACAAACGTGACGTCTTTCATGTAAACATAAGAATTTAACAGAATTAAGTATGGGAGAAGAAGAAAGAAAATTGCACGCGCCCATACACACGTACACAATTATGCTTTATGATATATTTCAATGTATGCTTTATAACATACTTTTCTAAAAGAGCACCGAGAAACAAAACAAATAAAATTTTATATTATATTACATACATTGCATTATATTATATTACATTAAGTAAACCGAAATATATATGCAAATATAAATACAAATGTTACAAAATTTAAATAATTACATAAAATGGTATAATAAACTACTAATTGTAAGAATAAAATGCATCGATGTATAATAAACTCGTAAATAATCTAAAAGTAAATTATGTAAAACAGTAGTTTATCTGCGAAATCGAACAGCAATGGTAAAACTGAACATCGAGAAATACCTGACATCCCCCAAAGGCATCATTTTATTCGAGAACAGGTGAGCGTTTCGTGCACCGTTTCTCTAGGAATGAAATTCTATTAAGACTGGTTGCACGATTCCCGCGGCGGTTATAACACTTGTTACATACGCGAGAGACTCGGATGGGAAATCAAGTGAAATGAAGTTGTAGTGAAAATTCTGAAAAGTCACGCTTTCTACAATGTTACAATTTAACATGCGATGCTTAAGTCTCAGACATGTTTAATTGTACGATAAATTTCAAAAATTATCCACAATTGGCAATTAAAAGCTAAATGTGTTGTGCTATTTTGAAACACAAATATTCAGCATGCATAGATAATGTATAGATAATTGAAAATTGATAATAATTATTAAAAAGAATCTTTTATCTTCGGATCTAATAAAGTTATTTTCGTGAATTTTTTTTTATAAACTTTGGATTTTTATAAACTTTTGTAAGTTTATTGTATTAGGTACTGTATATACTATTTTTAATAAAAATGTGGTATAGATATGCTCATTGATTTTAAAATTAGTGTTCAAACGAAGCATTACATAAAAAAACACAAGATATATGTGTAAGATATTTCAACTCTGGATGATCTGAAATAGAAATCCTAAGAAATTTTCATTTATGAATAATTAAAGAAGCGTATGAATCTCAGAAAAAGAAGAGACAATGAGAAATAACAAAATTTAAAGTAATTTAAAGTAATTTAAAGTAATCAATTTAAAGTAATTAACGTAAATTTTCCTAATATAAGAATCTCGAATAAAAAAAATTAATTTTTTTAATTTTGGGAAATGCGAAGTTCATGCCTTTCTCTTCAATTATTCATAAAAAAATTTTTTAGGATTTCCATTTTAAAACATCCAGAGTCTAAATATCACGCCATGCTTTTTGTGCCGTTTTATACGCTAATATTTAAAATTAATAAACATGTTTATACCAAATTTTAACATAGTTTAGTATATGTAAACCTATCAAAATCCGTCGTACAGGTTTTTCCAATAAAATTCCAAAAAATAATTTTTTTTATTAGATTTTCAAAAGTAATTCTCTTAATCAAATGTCACATCCATATTTCTTTTAATGCACTGGAAAAATCTGCACTGACTTTATGTGTTTCTCAATATTCTTTATATTTATATAAAAGATACTGATAACATTACAATGTACATGAATTCAAAAGGAAATTACTATCAAAAAAATTGTCGCGCAGTGCCAACTACGAAGCGCTCGAATCTACTTTAGCTCGTTAGAAATTTATCATTGTTTTTCCTAGTCAATATATCGACTAGAAAAGTCTTGGCACATAACCTTGTTTTCGCAGTAGTCATGAATAATCTTTTTTATATGCAAGCAAATATTCCACACCATTTCGCATAAATAAGCGACAGCCGTGATTCGCAATAGTTTATTAATAAAAATTTCTTTGGCACAAGAAACAAGTTAGTCTGACAAAAATTAAGAAATATTTATTCTGTAATAGCAAATAAAAAATAAAATTTATTTTTTAATAACTTAAACTTTAAAGAATCAAATAATTGAAAATTATTATTATAGGTAAATATTTATTATCACATAAAACTCGGAAAACTAAAATTCTATATATATATTCAATATCTTTAAATATATTTTAATGACATACAATAATTGACATACATATATAATGTAAAAAAAATTATTAAATGTCGGAGATATCAAAAGTTGACAGAAGATTTTTCTTACCTGAATATATGAAAATTAATCTTCTACTATAATTGCTATCATCAATCTCTATATTTTCTGTCGGCAAATTTTCACATCTCTGGAATAATAATCTGTCGTGTGTGACGCATCAGCAGCTCGTGCGATTAACGTTTCTCATGCAAGATTCTGGGACATGATTTCGAAAAAGTATCGATTGCGCACGCGTTCTGATATTCCAGTTAGCGTTTGGATCTAATAGCAAGGAATTAATTGGTCAACCTTCCTCAAGCTCCGCGCCTTCCCCCGCTGACCGACAACCCCCGATGTTATTGGCGGTTTGCCACCCACCGCGGACGCACCTTGTCGCGGTTTACGTCCGTCGATCTCATCGAAATACTATGCTCTCGTTCGACCTTATCTCACCTAAACTGCCATTAAATCAAATTAAAGCACAAACGAAAGGTACGAAGATATGGCTTCTAACTTCAGACATTATTAAAGAAAAAATTCTTTGATATATTTCGAAACACTGTAAGGTTACAACTTCGTAAGACTTCCGATTTTTTGTATTTTGTATTTTTTAAATTTTGTATTTTTAAATATTTAAATATACAATAATTCATTGAAATTACAATAATTAAATTTGTTTCAAAAACTTTTATCTATAGTATTCTTTTTATGACCTCTAACTTTTTTGCTCATTAAATAAAACCAGCATCGTGAAAGCCGATTTTAAATGTCGTTAAAGAAAAAGTTCTTTGACTTACGAATTCGAAATGTTGAAAGCTTAAAGCTTCGTCAGATTCCAATAAATTTTGCATTTCTGAATAATTAAATATATCTCTAAAAAAATTGTTAAGTCTTTAATAACACTTTTTATTACTTCAAACTTTTTCATCAATCAAGTAACATCAACGAAACATGTATAATTTAATGTTAATTGTCCATTCGATGATTGATCATGCTCAGATATATATGCACGTTTTTAATTAATTTCTTTGATTAACGAAATCGCGGGATTCGTTCCCGAAATATCATCGGTGAATGCATCATATTTTATATTTTCTGATTCGCAAGCGACAATTTAATGGCAGTAACAATTCATCGACTAACAGAGTGAGTCCACTATGCTACACAGCGGAGTTTCATGTAACTTAACTACGTATATATACATCAAGCTTAATGACTCATTGTCAAGTCCCCTCGCGCATCCGAGAACCATCGTAATGCTCCGAACTTGGTGAATTAACTCGCGACATCGCGGTTTGTTGATTTCGTTTAAAACAAATATTACATGACTTTACACGTACCTACTGTTACCAAAGTACATGAGGCAGGTAATCATTAACGAGAATGTAATAGCACCAGATTACATTTATTTAACATTAATTGGTATTCGTGGATTACAGTGTACTTTAAATTAATAGATATAATATATCTTTGCTTAAAATTAATGTAATTGAATGATTTTTTTCATTTTGGAGATTAAAATTCGAGAAATAAGATTATATAACTTAAAATTATGTAAAAATTTGTTATAAATAATACAACGTATTATACAATGTTATAGTTGAAAAATATCCGGATCTACTGTACCTATGAATATCGATTAATATAAATTGTCATTTTGTACACGCTAAATCTATAGTATCAATCAAATTTAATCTAATTTGAGTTGAGTTGCCATTATTCCGATTTAATATATCGTTATTTTATATTAAAACGATAGATAAATTTGACATTATATAGTGCCAAATTTATTCATTGTTTTAGTATAAAATAACAATATATTGAATAGGAGCAATGGCGACTTAAATTAAGTTAAATTTGATACTAAAGATTTAATAGTGTAGATTGAAGGATTAAAGAGTTACAAGTTATTATTATGTATTATAACAAAAAATATTTCGAACAAAAATTGTATGGTGTAAAAAAACAAATAATATAATCATGACAAATTGATTTTTCCTTTATTTGTCTCTTTTCAAATCATACAACTTTTATTTATAACATTTTTTTGTTATGACGCATTCAAAGATAATAACTTATAACATGTCAATTGTATTACGTACAATATTCTATAACAATAAAATAATAACGTTCCTCTTTTGCATACACACATTAATTGATTAATTAAATTAATTGATTAAATTAATATATGAAATATAAATGGAAAAGTTATTTTTTTCAACAGTTCCCAGCTACATTTTTTTATATTTTGAGGTGATACTGAAATAAAATTTGAATTATGTAACAAAAATTATTTCTAAAGATCATAAAAATTATATATCGCTAATTTAATATATTTCCATTAAATTTAATAATTATATATATTTTGTTAAACTAATATATAATGTAATTACTCAAAAATTTTATTATTACATAAAAATACAAATTATTACTTCTTACATTAATATTTCTGTTCCTATGGCATTCCCTGCACAGAGTAGTAACTTTTCAATTAATATTCGTTTATAATATCAGGTTCTTAATCCCTTGTCTTATGATTTAATTTACAACAGTTATGGTACCGCGCATACCGTAATTAGGAAAGTCGTTTGCGCGACAAACTTCCACAAATAAGGATCTGACAATACTCTCAATCTCCTTGTACCAATTTTCTGGAAGCTAATCATACCGTGATAAAAAATTTTTAAACATTAACTCTTTTATAAAACATAAAATATTCAGTAAAAATATATAATGTAATTAATCTTTTATGAATATGAGCTGTTCTAAAAATTGTCATACAACTGAAAGGAAGTGATTTCTCATGTAAAAATAAGTCAAAATATAAAATAAAATTTGTAGACATTTTCATCAATTTTTCAATTAATAAAATACTTTATTATTCATTATAAATACATTATTGAAATTTATTATGTATTTTAAACTGTACCAAATCCACTATAGAAATAAGAGAAGTCGAATTGAATGAACTAAGCAAATTGTAGCAATTAAGTGCAGACGTACTTAACGAATATTCACACTCTATACAAAAAAAGATTGTATTCTATATTTTCGACTTACTTTTACATGAAGACTCATGAATTTTTCCTGATTGCACCACGATTTCCAGAACACTCTGCATTCATAAAGAAGCCCTGTATATATTTTTACATAAAATATTATTCTTTGTGTTAATAAAGTAAATTTTAATTAATAAAAAAAATTTTACATTACAACTAAAATTCTTTCACTTCTTTCTGATTATTTTCTTTTTTAATTTGTTGTTACATAACACTTTAAGTGCCTTCGGAGAGACACTATTAGCGCTATTTGTATCATTCTATCTTCATCGTTTATTACACATAAAACAAGGATAAAATGATACAAATAGCGCTAATATCATCTCCCCGAACGCACTTTTTACAATATAAAACAAAGAAAAATAGTATAATAAAAAGTGGAGCTTTTGAGAGTTTATATAGACATAATTTTAACGATTTGCCTAGCAGACTAAAATAACTTTTACCACGAGTTGAATATGTTTTTTTATGTTCAGCCCGTATTTTTTATGTTTAACTTGTATTTATTACATTTAGCTTATGACCCGTATCTCTTGATATTATAGAGCAAAGGATTGCAATTAATCGAATTATTCAATTCTCGACAAATTCATATGACAATTCGAATTCTTTCAACCCAATCAGTTTGCGGTTAGCCTGTCCGTTTCACGCAGACGAAAGTTGTCAACCGCTTGCAGAAGTTCTCAATTTTGGAGAGGAGCAGTAAGATAATCGAATTTTGCTGGTCACTTTGAAGGCTGTTACGCAGTAATGGAGTTGCCGGCGACTTAGGCAGATTTACCAAAGTCGCCTAACGTTGCGACCCCTCGCAGCGCGGTGCATCCGTTACACGTTCCGAACTTTGTTGAGCTAATCCTACCCTTCGAAATCCTGCCGAGGGCGAAGTAGAATCTACACGGGATACAGAGGATTCGATTGTTTGTGGTCGTCCACACTTAATCATGCGAGCGAGCTCACAGACATGTCTTCTCAAATGTTTGCGCAGAGTCGCATAATTCGCGCTACTATCGCACGGATTCTATCGGATCGTTCTCTGCACTACCTCATCATCATTAATATCACATTATCAACGAGTTCTGACTCATCCACAAACCATTCACTTCATGCAGCAGGTTCTATCTAATCATTAGTTTTCTCGTCACGTTTCAAGCGACCTTTAGGAATTTATATAAAAAATAAATTTCTTGTATATTAGTCTTTAAATTAAAAAATAATATCGCATCAAAAATGATAAATAGTTGTTGAAAAAGTTGTAAAACTTTTGCATCATATTAGTAGCACATTCAAACGTATTTTTCCGTGATCGAAAATATGGAGATTACAGGTTTTTATGAAATCTGTAGATAGCATTCCAGTTCGAGCTGGATTTTGGAAATCAGCGCTGTCAATAGGCAGATCGTAATCATGATACGCGAGTGTGAGTCTGAATTTACAACGAACTCAAGAAACTTTCGGCGAGGGAAACTTGTAAATCGATCCACGGACACGATATGCTTTGAGTTATGTCGTTCGGAAAAATCGAAAGCGATTTTATCTCGATCTCCTTATGCGTCAGCGGCTTAATTAAAACTCTAAAATCTAAAATCTAGGTACCGTAGAGATCCAAGGTAGCACGTTAAGCCCGCGCGTTGCGATGCAGTGTTGATGTTTAATTTTTCGCCTGTTCAGGAGTGACCATTCTGCTGTCGCTGACAGTTTTCCTGAACCTCGTGGCAGAAAGCATGCCGACGACTTCGGACGCTGTCCCTTTAATAGGTACCTATTGTCAACCAACGGTAACTCGCATCTGGCAAGCGTGTTTTTACAATGTCTGTATATACATTCGTATGTGTATATATCCGTGAAACGCAAAGGATGCGCTGCGATATATCATCTGACGATAGCTGTATTTATTTAACCATTATGCTTATTGACAATATACATTACTAACGATGAAATACCATTAATACCATAAATGTTAAATGAACATACAGTCTATTAAATTATTCCTCCATTTGCTATCAAGAAGATACTCAATTCGGAATAAGTGAATTGTTAATAATTGCAAAGTAACGTCATACAAAGATTTCCAATCATACTTTTAATTAATTGCTCACTGGATGATATAACGGCGCGCCCTGTAAATGTACCTTCGCCTGTTTTTTACGTAATTCCTAGAAAACCTCGACGACGTAACCAAACAGTAAGGTGGAAAAACGAAGACGACGGATTATAAAGGTAGTTTAGAATGGCAAGTGGATCGGTTCTATCATTCGGGTAATGAACGTTCGAGGGCGAACTCGCGAATCAGGCACTCCGAAAAGGGCAACTCGATTGCTTCTTGAAAGAGCTGGCGTGTTCGGGCAACCTATCGTACCACTGCCACCAGCTGCTCAGAAACGTGATAGAGAAATAAAAGACCGCCATGGGAATCAGGATTATACGTTTCTTGAAAGTCGATAGCTCCTCCTCCATTCTCCGCCTTGCTTCCTAGGGCTTATTATCCTGTATTTCGTCTCTAATCTCTTCTCGATTTAGAATTACGCTTAATTTCACGTAATTGGTGCGTGAGGTAAGGTAATTTTTTAAAGCTAAGTAGAAAGTTGGAATTATGAATCCTTATTTATGTTGTTCCGCGAAATTATATGTCTAGTAAAATTGTTAAAATTCCGCAATTATAAGTTCGCAATTCTGTTTTATTTCCGACGAGATGGGACGCTGTTCTTCACACGCGTATCACTCGAAGAAAATAGCTTCCTGTCACAGCGATTTCAACGTGTATGCCGGGCATGTAAGTTACACTAGTGTAGAGTGTCGAGAATGTCGCGAAGGATCAACGCTAAAAGCTTCCAAATCCTACCACTGGTTTATCGCATTTTAGTGATACAGATCCGCTTTCTCGGAGAGTGATACGAAGAACATCCGAACATCTCTGTTCAGATTTCCGGCGCGTCCAATTGGATTTCTTGTTTAAACTCGTCGAGATTTCAAATTTTAATAGAAGGAAAATAATACTAAGTCGAGAAAAATCACGAGAAAAGGATCGCACCTTAAATTACGTTTCAAAATGTTTTTTTTTCCTCATATTTTCCTCCCGGAGTTTAAGAACAAAAGTGTGTCGCAAAGCGAGAAATTTAAACATTATAATTATTTTTTAAATCATTCAATCTCAACAGAATTTAATATAGAGAGCGAACGATACTTCATCATAAGGTACCGTGAAACGTTTTTCCCATCGGAAAAACTTCTTCAATAAGCGGAGTATAAGCGGATTGACTACGTATAATATTTGAATTATCGCAATTATTGTCTTATAAATAGATCATTATATAAATATAGAAATGTTGTAAAATTGAAGTATATAAAATGCGAATATATTTGCAGAAATGCCGTTGAAAACGATCTATTCGCTAAACAATTACTTTCCTAGCGCGTTCATTCGCGGACAGCAACATGGGACAAGTTCCCTAGAACTTTTATGTACAATTTTATTTTTATACTTGCACTCGATGGTGACCGTTATATCGGAATCGCAAGCAGTAAAGATGTGAATGTCAGAAATAAAATTCGAACAAATCAACCGAACTATGTTTCACGCTGCAACGTCAACGGAGGAAAGTGAGGCTAATAAAATAAATGATAAATTAGTTTTATGGTCACAAGAACGTTGTAGCACATCATCGTAAAATTAATTTCTACAATTACAAGCGCAATTAAATGGGACTTTAGAGCGAGATTCAAACGATATAATATATATAATATATGGAATATACAGAGTGATACTAAGTGAGTTTAAACAATTTTAAGAGATGATTTCTCATACAAATTCAAATTGAACGAAAAATTTTATTTTTAATTATGAAAATCACTTGATTTATTTTGATGAAATTTTATATAAGTTTAAAAATTTCAAAATTTTTGGAAAAAAGTTTTTCCTTCATAGCCTTCCTTTCACATAGCTATAGCTTTGAAACTAGCCCTTCTGGACATACAATCATATAGAGTTTTCGATTTGAATTTGTGTGAAGAATCGTCTCTTAAAATCTTTGAAAATACTTGGTTCTACTGTATATAAAATAACGTTTATGAAATCAAGGCATTCACATCTTTGATTCTTGCAGTATCGAGTTAGTTCATTTAATTCTTGACGTGTCCCGAATGATTTATTTCCACGCAACATCCGTGTAGAGTGAATTCTATTTTCCAATTTCTTCTTTTATATAATATTCTAAGTTTTAAGATTTTTTTTCGTAGAACTACATATACGTACTATTGTATTATGTTTTCCATTTAAGTGTTTTAAACAGAAATGTCTACGTATATAAATCTGTTGTAGTATTCTCCTTTAATAAACAGCGTACTAACCGCTCAAAAAATCGCTAAACAGTCTTAAATTAGATGTAATATGTCGTGTTATTTTATTGTGTTTATTAACTTAACGAAAAATATTCTATGATGTACAAAAGCTAGATATAGCATCATAAACATAACATTATAAATTTAATTTAATGTTTACAAATTTTGAAAATGATGTCTTTCATAACATGTCTTGCATAAGTCTCGTGATAAAGCATTTGAACAACAACAAAACGTATAATCCTGATAATCCTACAGCATAAAAATATTCAACTCCGTTGAAAAGAAAAATATTAAGAATAACAATTAATTCGCAATACGAACGATGGAAGCCGTTGAGATTACGTTGAAATCACGTTGAATTAACTTTTTTAGAAATTCATTTCTAACTGAACGGCGGCGCATATTTTTAGTATATGATGCAAAGCATTCTCAACGCAGATTAAATTAAAGCACTGTTGCATTTAATTGCACCTCTGAGTTTCTAATCGCAAACAGATAAAATTAGAATGAAGCGCGAATATAAATCTAGAATTCATATAATTCGAGTCTTTCAGTGATAATGTTTTACTTAAAAAATATTAAAATAAATTGCAAGTAATACACTTTTTATCCTTTTTATTTTAACTTTAAATTTTAACTTTAAATTTTAGCTTTGATTAAATTAACTGGTTTAATACTAATTGATATTTTCATCTATTTTTAAATTATATTTCTAGCCGTGACAGAAAAGGAAATTTGATTAAGCGCATTTCAACCTAATTAGAGTTAAAGCAACAGATTGCAACAGACATCGTTCTATGCGATGAGGCGCGATGCAAGAAGAATCGATCGATTTTCAGAAGCTGGTGCTTTCTATTGTTCAACGAAGAAAGAAGAAGAGGAAAAAAGAGTATTCCCTCTCACACATGTCTCTATACATGTGTACACTCAATGCAATACACACGGGAAAGCATTATTATTATGTGCTTTCTTTCTTTTGGGAAAGAAACTTTAATTAAAGTCTATGGCTAAGATAAATGCGTCGTGCGATGCATATTAAAACAAATCCTCATGAGAGCGGCACTGGATTCAAATTCGTTTAGGTGCTATTTCGTTCTCACGAAATGATCTTTTTCACTCTTTTCAGAGTCATTCGACTATCCTACTTGTTCCATTTCCTTCAACAATCAAAAAAGTCATGGAGATTTACATCTTGTTGTCAAAAATTTCTCTTTGTTATAAGAAAACAGCAAGGAAAGACAGACAGAGAGAGAGAGAGAGAGAGAGAGAGAGAGAGAGAAGAGAGTGAAGAAAAATGCTCATTAATGATTTGCTAAAAGTCAAGATTATTGAACCTATTTCTACCATTATTTTTAATTAGTGATATCTGGGTGCGAGAAAATTAGCTTCTAATGAGTGTTCGATGAACGCTTTAATCTCACATAGCCAATTCGTTAGCTATCTCACTTTACAAATCGAAATTTGGAAGGGTCTTTAATGAAAAGAATGAAGTATCGATTTTAATCGCTATTATTTTCGATAGGCATCGAAGACAAACGAGATTTATTTAATGGATTTAAGAATTTAATGATTCTCATATATAGGTGTATATTTTATATTTTTCACTTAATGGTTTTCTACTTCGCTTCTATTACAATCTTCCACACATAAAAAACACGACTTCAGCGAGCAATGTACAAATTTTATGAACTGGCAACAGGTACTCTGGCATAACCAGTAAAAATATTTGCGCTATCATCGTAATTAGAAATTCATCAATTGATCATTCTTCCTCGTCATGCTCGCGAAAACCATTGCTTCCTTCTTTCCAGCATAGGAAAGCAGGAAGTTGTTAGCTGCTTCCGCAAGTTGTGACCGGAGATACTTGAATGAAATCGCTAATTTAACACAAGACAGCACGGGCTACTAATTACGTACTTGCTCCTGACAGCTCGATGAATTGTATAATTGAGATGTAAAAATGCAAGATTGCTATCAACATTAGTAATGTTATGGTCACTTTGACTTTCCACCTTTAGTCATATTCATCATTTATTATCTAGAAAATTATTCTTAAAGTTTGAAGTATTTAACAGTATAGATAATTAAAACGTTTAGATTTTGTAAGAAAATATGATAAATTTTCTATTAACTCTCAACTACTGAGAAAAATTTCTTGTTGAAAAATGGACAAACTAGAAGATTTTGATCATATTAATCAAAATTCTGATTATCTCAACTAGAATTATAATATATTCAATCGGAAAATTTTTATTTGTCCATTTTTATAATCAATATTCCAATTAATGTAGATTTTTTATTTTTTATCTTTGTGCAAATCTTTCATTTAACAGTCATCAAATATTTTTTCACAAAGAATTTCTCCTACTTCCTTATCCTCTATAACGAACGATGGAGTTTCCCATAGTTGAAATAAATCAAGATAATATGTCTCGGATAATCGCAATCATTCTCTATTGAGTAGATGATTTCATCATTTAAATCGCTCGGCCGTACTATGTGAGAGCGTTCTGTAACAGCTTCGAAATGGACAGATGAATAACTCTGTGGCTCTCTTTATGGCGGCTGTCCCGCGCGATTAATGCTCACCGGTCGCGAAATATGACGTCCAGCCGCTCATAGCTGACGATCGAATAGCGTCTCGTGTCGGGATTTTTTTGGTAAAATCGCACAGTTGTCTCTCAAATATGCTTTCGCACATGTCTGTGTTCGACATCGTGGATGAAATGCAGCGCCAATTGAAACGACGAAAATTCGCAGTGCACACAGGAAGTAAACTGAAACACCGATATATATTCGCTATAAAACGACATTTTTACAAATCGTTCAAGCGTGACGAGGACAAAATACATGAACAAGGGTATAAAATAAAATAAAACATTTCTAATTATCACGAAATATCTCATGTAATCCTGATTATCGAAAATCAGAATATAATGTGTTCGAAATTAGTTATCGCGCTTTGTTATTAATCATCATGTATGCGATCGCATAAGCATAGTTCGCGAATTTCATTAAACGCTCAAAGACCAGCGGAATTACATCCATGTCACAAGTAAGCCGCAAAACAATGTTTCAACGATAACGATCCGAGAAATTGTATATTTTGCATAAGTGATGTTGAATTATTGCGCCTCCGAATTTTTATGATTTTTCTTCAGATAATTCTTTATTCCACAAATTTCATTTTTTTTGTCTTAATATAAACGATCAAGAGAGGTTAATGTCAAAGATATTTCTTTAATATAAATGATTAATGTAAACTTTTAAATGCACTTCTAATTTTACTCATTGTGACTTCTGAATGTACATGTAATGTTATTAGTTATAATGTTATTAATTATATTCCAACGTTATATCAATTGTGTTCATTTTTTTATTTCATTAAAGATCAAATCTTAATTCTTTGGAATATATTTAATTTGAAAATTGCATATGGTTTCGTAATCGTATTTGACATGTAATTTAATTGTGTCTTAAAACAAATTTCGTTAATGCCCAATTTTAATCGTAATGGAGTTATTTCATGTATGAGCAATAAATAGCTACTTTATGTAATTTTTTCATCATTTTTAATTATTTTATGTTGGATTTAATTGATTTTATTTATAGAATAGCTCTAAAGAAAAAAATCCCATATAAAATTACAGGTTTTTAGGCTTAAGTGAAATTAGCTTAAATTATAGTATAGTTTTTAATTCACCGATTAAAAATTTTCTTAAACGAAATCATAAAAAATGGACAGATTTTGCTATAGCGTCATTTGAATATTGTTATTTTGAGTTTAATCAGACTAAGGTTTTTCTTTTTCTCTCTTTTTTAAACTATTTATTTTTTATAACTGTATCTTAATATTTTTATGCACAGAATAATGAGATGAATCAATTGATGTAAGGAAAAACACATAATTGTTTTTAAAAAAAATTATACAATATGCAATACTTGCAAACCAGATATTTTTTTTAACAACTATGTGTTTCTTTACATCTATATCAGTTGATTCATCTTATTATTCTGTGCATAAAAGTATTAAAGTATTAAGAAATGAATAGTATAGAGCTAAAGATACTTTTTAATTCAAAAAATAACTCTGAAATAACAACTTTCAAATGGTGCTACAGCAAAATCCGCCCCTTTATAATGATTTTGCCTAAGAAAACTTTTCGTGAGCCAAAAATTAAAACATACTACAATTTAAGCCTAAAACTTCAATTTCGCCGAGAAAACTTGTGGTCCTTTAGTAACTTATTCTTTACATTAATCGAGTTAAGCTGTTGGTCAAATTGTCGATCCAAAAAATCGTGGCGACAGCTTTGTAATTCCAATCTCGTGCCCGGAGAAGTACGCAAAAGCCGCGGTTTAAATCGACAGGATAATCCATAACGGTGACAAGAAAATAGCGTGAGACGGAAAGCTGATGCGGTCGACGAACCCAAGTCCGCTTTGTAAACCTCGAGACCGATCATTGCAGTGCACCATGCAAATTTATGCAACGGCTGCCACGCCGAACAGCCGAGTGGAAAGAGACCCCCGTCAGTTACGTCGAACGCGATTGTGCGAGGACAGCTACTGTATTACTATACAATATGGATGCTGTATATCCCATCGTCTTCTGATGTACCGATATCGCGACCGCATGGTGATGATAGCACATACCCATAAGTTATGTTTATCTCGCAGACCAAGTTTTAATGCTCTTCACGCCGTCGAACAAGGCGGTGCATTTTTAAGACCGATGCAATTTTTAACACCATGGTGCCTCAAAATCGCTTAACGCCGCATAATTGTTTCTAATTCATGTTTTGAAGGAAGTATAGTTATGAAGGATGCAAACAAACGTATCTCAAAACGAAAGAATGCCTCTGCGTTCAAAAAAAATATTTTTGTTCGTCGCGATGAGCACATAGAGTGCCCTGAAAAATTTGAGCTTTAATTTTAATGCTTTCATCATCAGAATTCAAAAAAAGATTTTAAATTCGTTGAAGAATTTATTAAAATAAAATTAAAGTTTTAATACGTTATGACGTGTGATTTGTACAGGAAAGTATAAAAAATATTTTATACAAAAAAATACATTCAAATTGAATGATTCTAAAAAAAGATTGAAGTTTTAAATAGATAACTTATATCTTTTTATTTCTTGTCTGTTGAGATATGTTTTTTTATTAATATTTTCCTTTTTGCTTTTTATTAATGGCCTTCATACCACGATATATGTAACGTTAAATCCTTTGAACTTCTGCAGCTGGCAAATCATTATCCTTCACTCTAAATTATGAAGTTTCTCGCCGCTGGGACTTTTTCAAATGAAACTGTATGTCTAGCTTTTCGGGTGAGTTATAAGTATATTCCATGGCGCGCGCTTTGCGTTAAAATACGAAACGTTTAATTAAAACTTTACGGCAACCGCGCATATAATAATTGCAGACTACGATATACATCAATATATCGATATTTCGCGTCATTAATAGTTCATTTAACGGCTGTTGAGAAACTTTCTAATTAGAATATTATTGCTGAGCGATTTTAATGTAGGAAAGTAGGAAACTTTTGTCGCCATCGTTTCGCACGTTTGCAGCGGTGCAATTTTATGACTCATGTATCTTCGTTAACCCAGCATTATCCGTATTGTGCAAATCGTTCGGGCGTTCCATTTATTCGCCGCGATTCCGAAGAAGGAGCGCAGTGAGCAATGCAAATTTCAATTTCCATCACACGTATCTGAAACCAACGATATTGCATTTCGAGATTCGATGCAAAAACGGATGATATCAAAAGTTTCCAAAATATCGGATATGTCGCTGTACATATGAGCCTCACGTTGATCGATGTAAGCAATAGTCGACCGAGAAACCGTCAGGTTTCTGTCAGGAATAAAACATTTTTGAAGAAATCATCCCACACGGATAGTTATTACGAATATCTCTCAGCAAAATTATCATTGTTATTATTGTTAATAAAATGGGATTACTCTTGTCTTGAAAATTGTATCAAGATTCAATAATTAAAATAATAAGCAAACATATATTATTTGCTATCAAATTGATATATATTAAAATGATATATATTAAATTTAATAAATTAAATAAGACAACGCGAATTCCATTTTTGATCGAAGCTATAATCTCGCTTAATAATATTTATATATACAAGTTTGTAAATACATTTTTTAGTTCTATAAATTGCGCGCTGATTTGATTTATCGGACTTGAAACGCATAACTGAAGATTGAAATGACATCACAAATTACATTGATCGTCAATTTTAAAATACTGTAAAGAATTGATTACGAAAACTATCACCTCAGCCAAGATTTGAACCTAGTACTCTCGAATTTCCGAAATAAGCGTCTTACCTTTTTGATCACCGAGCGTGTGGAAATATTTTTCGCAGGAACCAGTAACTAGTGAGAGAATTTTTCAAAGAAATGTTTATACTAAGCTCCGTTTATACTAAGCTTTGATCGAAAGTAGGATTTTCCTCTTATCTGATTTATTCTTATTAATCTACATTTTATTTAAAATTGCTTAAATTTTATTGAGGCATTTCTTCGTTTATATCTTTATATTAGTCTAATAATAAGTTTAAAATCGACGAAGGTGGAAAGTCAAATTGTGAGTACATATTAATGAATAAATCTCGTTGTATTTTTTTAATTAACGGTTATTATTAGTAACATTAACATGGAAGTATATTTTATACGTTCGCAATATGAATATATTTTATTTTGTTTGAAACGTTAACTCTTCCTTCATGGATTTAGTAAACTTCATTAATGGATATCGATTATCGAACAACGCAAAAATAGACCAGTATAATATCAATGCGCATCCTAATTCTGAAAGCTCAGGTCTTATGCTGCCCAGAACGCATTATCTAGCAGTACATTATCGAGTGAACTCGACTAATGTAAATTCAATGCGACCGTAAAGCGATATTCTCGACAAATCCCCTGACAATGCTGTCGAAAATATTAACAGAAATTTTATCGCCGTAGCAGTCAATGTCATGAATTCAATGAAATATAAAATGAACTTTTATATCATTGGCAATCAGACAACATTCCATCTTGTTATCCAACATGATTAACTTTAAATTAAATTATATTGTAAATAAAAATATTTAAAACGAACTAATATTACCATTGAATATTAATTCCATTTTTTAAACAATTTGAAGTAACTTTGTATTCGAAAATAACACTACGGAAATATCACACTAGCTACAAATTAAGTCTCAAAATTACATTTGATTTCTCGAGGGCTATTAATCGATTTTCTACTAAGCTTATATTGTTTGATGTTCTATCATCGACATGTTGTTTCATTATTTGTTCTCAGATTCGCTTCGTTAGTTATTCCGTTATGACAATCATGTATGACAATCTTCATAATCCCATATTTCGAAGTACTCAGAGTGGAACAGAGGCGGGATCTACTCCTCTCTCTCCTGAAGAAGTTATCGAACGAAGTTATCCCGAAGAATAATCGATTCCCTCGGGCCTGTACGAATATAGATAAACGTGGAAAATTGCGCAGGCAGGCGAACTCCATTTTGCTCGTTTGGCTTACTCCGCGCTTTCCTAAACGACGTTTCTGCCAGGGGATCGACTTTGCAAATATGCGCGTTCATCCCTGCGCGAGAGCGCGATTAAATTAATGCCAAGCCAGAGGATAGGTGTCGTCTTGACGCGTAGCACGAGATAGGAGAGTGACAGTCGCACGAAAATCTCAGATTAGAGAGTATTATACAACAAGTCGTTCTTATCGATACTGCACAATTTGGGTTAGTTGAGAGTTTGGTTACAAGATCCCTCTTCGAATTCTACGCTGTTGCTGTCTCGTCTTGTAATTTAGAGGATCGCAAATCGCTCGTTCACGTTCTATCTCGTGATTCAGGGCGGTTCGGCTAATTGTCTCTCTGCAATCCGGTCTGCGGTCAGATTCGAAGCGTTTTCGTAGGCGTTAGTGGCCGCATGGTTACTGATAGCGGCTGCTCGCTGACCACATCGCGTAATGGCGGTGCGTACGTGTAATGCTCAGGTGCGACGATTTTGTATCGTCGACACAGGTTCTCTTGTGAGGATGACGATTGATCGGTCAATCGGTCGGTCAATTGACTACGGGAGCATTCATTATTGCTTTCTTATGATTCCATCAGCTTTCTCGAGAAGCATCTTCCCTGTGTTGGTAATTTCTTTAAGAAGCGCACCTTTCCAGCGCCATCCTTTCTCGAATCTGAGACATTCCGGTAAGTATCGTAATCCGTAGAATCCTTGTCACATGTCGAAGACAACGGCAAAGAAGATCCTTCGATCATTTGCAGCTTGATCAACGAGCTGAGAGAGACGAGAAATGAGAAACGAACCTGAAGAACACTCCATAGATTCTGAAGAATCAAAACATCGGTCGTTTAATCGCGACTTGTGTTCGAGACCAAACTTCGAAAAAAAACTTCTTTGATCATTCCTTTGAGTGATCAACTTGATTTTTTCAGACTATTCATATCCATGTAGTTGAAGAAAGATTCCATAGAAAAATTCTAATATTTATTTTTATTTAACCAATGATTAAATGCGGCTTTGATCTGAAAACCAAAAGATATTTCTAAATCCCCATTTTCTATTCGTGAAAATTTTTCGATTTTTCCCTTATCTTTTCCAATAAAAATTATTAATCCAATTTTTGTCCCTTTATACATCGAGATACTAATATTATTTTCTAAGCGTGTATCCTAATAATACTATTTCTTTTCCACTCCGCGCACGGAAATTAGAAGAAACTCATCGAGAGAGAGAAAATCGTTTCATTATTTGTAGTGTGCGGCACGCGTCCTACCTTTTCCCTCCTAATCTCTCGCCGAAATAAACGACTTTTGACTTGTTCGAGTGAGCGCGTTTCTCGATTCGCCAGAGCGAGAGACACGATGTTAGGCAACGCGGGCGACTACAGAGCTTGCGGGGCCTTATGTGTACACTACGTGTATATAATCAAGTCTTTTGTGTCTTTTTCCATCCCTTCTTTCCTCTATTCCAGCCTGGAAGCGTAAGGTAAGTCCGCTCGATCCAAGAAGATCCTCGGTCGCGCGTGGGGAAGAAAAACCGATTCTCCTTGGCCGCGGGGCTGATCTCGAGTCGTCGATAATTATATCGCGAACGTAAAAGTATCTTGAAGTTGAGCGTGTATGAGATCAAGTCGAAAGAAACAAGAAAAAGTTACAATATTACAGTGGGGTATCAAATTAAAAACTAAAAGTCGAATATACGATATAAGCCAGCTCGGGCACCACACGTTTCTTCAATTCTCATTAAAAAATTCTTTCATTGACTTAATCTTTTAATGAGTATTCCAATAAATGTACGTAAGAAAAAAGATATATTTGACAGTTTGTCAATATCATACTAACACATCATTGATTAATTTTCCACAAAGTCATGGTGTATAAAACTAAAAGGCAAATGTAAGCCAGATAAAACCACACATTCCTTCAACTTTCGTTTTAAAATTCTTTCATTACATCAATGTTTTAACGGATATTCCAATATATGTAATAATGTATAATGTATAATAAAAAATGTAAAAATATACATAAGAAAAAAAGAGATATCTTTGATAGTTTATCAATCCCGCATACTGATTAATTTTCCACAATGTAGAAAAATAAATTTAGTTACAGAAATAAGTTGATGTATTATTAATACTTTTATAGAAATCTTTTATGAAGATGATTATTATTCTAATTTAAAAATGATCAAAATTGTAACTGGACTGATGAGAATTAAAAAGATATTTGAATATTGTGCAAAAAGAATAGATTTGCTGAAGTATTTAAAGATTTAACTAGATACTGATCTGCAAATAGTTTTGTTGGATCATCAAAATAATTATGTAGAACGCTTAAATAATGATGATGACAGCGTTGCAAAAAGTTTTAACAATCTAGTTTTAGCAAAGTTTTAACAATCAGTTTAAGCGCCCTACATAATTATTTTGGTGATCCAAATAAAATTATTTTCAAATCTATATACATATTCTATATAGCTGAAATTTTAAATACTTCAGCAAAAGCGTTTTCTATGCGGATGCATTCATTTTAGATAAGATGATAATACATTGTTGATTAATTTTCCACAATGTAAGAAAAATTAGCTAGATAAATTGATATGCTGTTAATAATTTTATAGCAGCTTTTCATAAAAACAGTTATTATTCTGATTTAAGGATCAATAATCAAAATTATGTATTTGATAATTGAACTCATGTGTGATGATTAAAGAGATATTCGAATAACGGATATATTCGTGACATCTTAGATAGTCAAGTAGACTAATGATACAACAATGGACAACCGCTGGACATCCCCAATAATCATAGAAACTATTGATGTGACAATCAATCTATCTATCTCTATATAGTCAATGAGTGCGCGTTCATGGCTGAAAGTGGGTGAACAGTGACGTTTCCATGGAAACATCTCAGACAAGATCTAATTAGATGCAAATAGGATTCTGCCCAGGATCAGTTTTGAATCAATGACCATGTTTACAGAAAACATTTCAAATTATCTGTAATGTGCCAACTTAAGCGTTAAAACAAAACAAAACCTATTTTCTGCTTTGAGATAAAATATTTAAGCTGCTTTAATGTTTAGAGCTTAAACTCTCATTAGTCATCATACGAAATCTGGATGTTTTAGAGAAGCGAATTATTTTTTGAAAAATAATTTATCAGTACTGCAATGAATGGGTAATTAACACGAATGAATCTAATTAACACAAACTTGAATATGATTTCCTAGTTACAACGTGGATTAGATTGTTCACATTTTTCAATCAGTACAAACTTTATTCGTGCTCATCCGCACTTTATCAGAAAAAGGTTCTCCTGTTACTTTGAGGAAGACGCGATATCTTCCATTATTCGACTCGGTAGCATGATATAATTCGGTAAGCCGGTTACAAGGACAGCTTTGGATTATTTTCTGCGGTTCTATTTCGGTGCCAGCGCACCACGTGCCATCCCACAAACGTCGCGATGGCCTAATTGAATTAATAGGAAGGAGCTCGGAGATTAGGCCCGCGATTGCACGGCGGGATCAGCAAAGTCTCCGTTCAGTTTCCAACTCACGTTTGGGCACAGCGCGGATTACCGTTTTTCATCACGCTGGATTTCGGTACGTCTCGTTCGTCTTCGGAATAATAGATCCCCGTCTAGCCTCGCTCATTTTAACCGAAGCGTTAAACCTAGTGCGCGATTCCGTAATGCACCATCGAACGATCGGTCCTAATTGGCGGCGGCTAGTTCGTTAATCGCTGGAATAATGTAGAGTCTCGTAGTTTAATCATTTACGAGCACTTCGGCGAAGTCTAACGGCGCTGGGAAACCAATCAGAGGAGGTATATGATTTTACGTCTTGCAGAAGCAGCGTATATATAACATGGCCAAGATTTAATGCCTTGATTAATACGACGGTGTCGATAAGTCGATTTAGATACGCTCGATAGATTTATAGGAAATGCGGTAGAGTTTAGCACAGGATCACGCAATATGCTTAATAGAGAATATGTTTCTTGTAATATTGCTATGCTGCTAATTTTTTTATATTTTCTGAGGAAAAATTCAATACAACGACAATGGAGGAAATTAATTTATTTCCAAACCACATCGAATACGATTTGCTGTCGATATTTCACTCAAAATTATCTTTATTGGATATTGCAGGAAAAAGAAGATGTTCTGATTAAAAACGAGAAGGTATCGGCGCGAACCTTTCCTTTGAAAAAGAGAGCTTGGAAGTTGGAAAATATCTGGTGACTAGTTTAGCGGATTTATCGTTGCTTGATTTCGATCGAGATTGGAATCAGAACAATGACGTCGTGTTTCCGCGCAAAAAGGAAATGGCGTCGCTCGTACGTCAATTTGGCAATTACCGCTCGCGATGTATATCACAGTGCATGATTTTTAATTGTCCACGCGTTATTTCGCTTCGTATCGATAATCATCGTACTATTCTAATCTCTATGAAGCGATACTGAATAGATTCGCACGCAAAGCTAATAGACACTCGATAGATTATAACGCTCGTGGATTTCTGATTGCATTAATTATGATCGCTCTTGCTCATGCATAAACTAATTAATCGATCAATTAGTATCAATAACATTCGTTGTTGTACATTCCTGCCGCCTACATACGGCATGTTTTATCGAATTCCGTAACATATTCTGCCCCTCGAATTTAAAACTCTTTTCTCACTAATTTTATCATGCATTATTAGTCTCATCGATTAACGGATAAAGAATGGAATCATCATGTGATATTCATTACACAATGCATATGAAAATAAATTAAATATTAAATAATATTAATATATTAAATATTGATAGATTGAAATACATGTCGTCGCTTTTATTGCGTGATAAAATAAAATTGATATTAATATAAAAAATACAATAAAAGTACATTTTTGTAATATTTTTATGTTTACGCTGTCTCTTTATGATAATTTAATAAAATTATCTGATTTGTATGAAATAAATAAATTTTTTACTATCTGTTGTGTGTATTCCTAAAACTTCCTCGTGATCTATAGTTATACAATCTGAATTAAATTTTAGAATTTCAGAAGAATAGACAGAAACAATTGAATCGAATTGAATTATTCTTACGTTATTCTTCTTCTTCTTTGGATTCGCGTAACTTTGGAGAATTGTTCGACGAAAGTAATCGATAGACATCACTATCCGAGTTACACTCCACATGTCGCCAGGCATCTGAATCTCGGACGTGGGAACTTTTTTCACTTGGCAATACGCGATCGGCTGCTTTTCATTTTTGCTTTTACTTTTTTGCTCTCTCTTTCTCTTCCCTCCAGTAGGAAACTTCGACAAAACTTATGCGATAACCGTCACCTCGAATCCTCCCTGCTCCTGTCGTATCGAGTCACCCATATTCCAAGAGTGCTAGAAGAAAATCGGCCACCGACGAATTTCACGTCGGATACCGAGCGACATTTTCTCTCAATCTTCTCTTTCATTCTTGTTCTTTAGTCTCTCTCGACGTCAAAGTTTCGTACGTTTTATACCATAGTAGTATTATCTTTCTCATAATAAATTCATAGCCCGCCGAGTTATAATAATGCCGTCCGGCAATACCAAATGACATTATGATGAAAAGTTTCGTGACAGTTGAAACGAAAAAAAGAGATTTGATTAAATACGATCTTATTAGAAGAAAGAAAAAGAAAAAGAATGATATCAAATTTATTCCTCTTTCCAAGAGTGAGGCGAAGGGTAAAGATGAAGCGTTGAAACGACTTCACGTTTTTCTTCAGTCTTTTCCGTTTTCATTTTTCTGCCATACTCGAGTCTCGCCCGATCTGAAAAATTGCCTCTGGAAGTAAATTTATAGTGCTCTAACTTATAATAATTTCGCATTGACATCGCGATATCGCCGTCGAACGATTTGTTTCTTGGCAAAAATTCTTTTCGATGAAATGCAAAAAATTAATGACGATATCATGATCAAAAGGGAAAGAAGAAAATATAACATGTGTTTCAATACTTACTTACTATGATATTATTTATTGTAATATGTTACTTATCGTAATATTACAGTAAGTAACGATAATCATCTTTGAAAGAAGAAAGAATGAATATCGCTTCGAAATTTTAATGTCTCAGAGTTTTAATTAACTTTTCACAATAGCTTCTCAAAATTGTTTATTTCATAAAGATCTTTCCCACGTTTTTTCGTCGATAGTGGGTTCCTTTCTTTTTTCGAGACAATTTTCAAATTCTCTTTGGATATAAATTTCACTCACTACATCATACATAAGATTACTTCTAAGAAAAGTTAAAGTTTTATTTAATGGAATATGTATGTTTGCAAAAACTGCTGCTTGTATTACAAAGAATACGATATAAATTTTCATATATGAACAAGTTCCTGTACTAACACAGACACGATCGCCACTTGAGATATGTATAATATTCTCAACCATGAAATCGCTCGAAAATATAACCAAAAATATTTCCCTTCCATTTCCACGCGCGTGTACGCTTTAACGCTTCTGGCATGTTTACGAGTTTAAGAAAAATGCATTCTAACTCACTATCCTAGAAAAAACTTCAGTCCATCATATTATCGAATGAACATTTCTTCGCGTTTTCTTTTTATAGCTTGATGTCAGTGCCAATGAATAACCTTCTCGTTTTCCCAAGTGGCCTCTGTTCTATGTAAACTGATTTTTCTCGTGTTCGAATTATTATACGAATGTACATCTAAAATATTTCAATTTTTGGGCTATATTATTAAGAGAATCTTTGATTTTTTTCAATATATACTCTTTAAAATGTCAATTAACTGTAACTTTTGAGCGTAACTTTTTTTCTGCCATATTTGATTTTTTCCGAAATATTCTCGTCTCTTTTTGACTTTTACGAAATATCCCGTTACAAGTTGAAACCATAAAAAAATCATAGCAATCAACCTATGAACTCTACTTTCGTAGCGGGTTTCAGTTGGATTGGTTTGACAATCGTGTGATAGTTGAAGCTCAAAGAACTAGTTGCGTTGTCACAACTCGTTCGAGAAGAGGTCGAACATCGCATTCGCGCATTCGCGTACAATGGAGAACAATTTTCCGAGGGTGAACGTTTCAACCTGATGTTAGCTGGATATGGTAAAGCCGTCCGAGGCACGTGAGTCCGTGCAGGATACAAGCGCGTTGGAGTTCGGTAAATCGAAATTCCATCCTCCCACGGGTCATACTCGTGTGGATCGTCCTCAAAACGGAAGTGTCCACTGTTCCACTGCGATTTGGTCGATAAATAAAAATTGATTGAATGCTATGTATCATTCTCCTGTGATTCATTCGTGTAACTCGCAATTTTGTCATGCCATCGAGTCAACTGAAGAGAAAAACAATATTTGTTGTGTTTTTGTGAAAACAAGATTGTAAAAAGGTAAACAATCAGAGGTAAATTTTATTATCAATCTGAAGCTATTTATTCATTCTTTTAAAAAAATAAAGATAATTTAAAATTTATTTTATTTTTAAAATTTTATCAACACTTCGTTATGCTATTTCAACGACAATGGGAAAAACCTGGCGAGAAACATTGTGGAGAATTAATTTTTTAACAACATTCTTTATGGCTTTAAATATCGCTGTTTTTAATGACGGCATATTCATTTTATTTAATATGTTGTCTGGTTGTATTATAGTTCTATATGCGTAATTAAATCATCTTCTTAATGAATTCATTTTCTTAACTCTATTATCTATCTAAAATTATAATTTTACAAAATATGAACTAATTAGAGTTAGTTGACATAACTGAAAATGTATCGTGTGTTCTCGAGCTGGAAACAACGAATTAGCATTTAAATGCCAACGCCACGTCATTGCAATTCGTTCTTTCGTATGCGTATACGCGAATTTGCATTGTAAGCTGGTAAGCTTGTAAGTACACACCATGGACTGTTTATCTTTAACGAGATACCCGTAGCTCGATCTCAACCCGGATTCGAGGTCGAGCAAAGCGAGGCGGAACGAATTTCGGACGGAGCTGAACCCTTCGGGACAGCAGAGTGGTCGGTTTGTTCCGAGATTATCGAGAAAACATCGCCGATAAAACGGCAAGGAGGTACTGCTCCCGCGAGATTTTCGTCGACAATTCCACCGAGGCGAGGCGTAGTTGCGAAACTTTCCCCGGCTTACAATCGACTGCTACAAGTCGAAAATATCCTCCTTTTTTTTCTCTTTTTTCCTCTGCGCACGATTTCCATTGCGCTCGAATCGCGTTTGCAGAGATAAATTCTCGGCGGAAACTGTTGGCTCGACGCGGTTCAGCCTCGGTCGATTTCTCTTCGTCGACGATCGCCGACACGATCGACAGGGAGAAAGGACAGGCAGTTGTCAATCGGCGATCGTGTCTTCCTCGAGGAGGAGGCGCTCGTCGATGCCGTCCACGAACGGACGCGATGAACGAGAACGGATCATTGAGCACAGGTGGGCTACGACTGTTTCAGGAGTGACCATCTTGCTATCGCTGACGGTGTTCCTGAACCTCGTCGCCGAAACTTTGCCCCAGGTCTCCGATGCAATACCCTTGTTAGGTACAATTGAGTTTCTACACAGAGCGAATGTCAGAGTATTAAATCAACGAGTATTATCGATTCACTACGAATGGAATCAATTCTGATGTAGAAACCGTGAAAGTTTAGCCGGATCTTCGGGGAGGCTTTGTACGTGAATATTTGAGAGAAACGGATATCTTTTATGCATTTATATTTTTCATGAAAGATTTCCATCCGCTTAAAATTGAATCACAAAGAGAAATACAAAATATATTACTCCGAATTTTCCAATCCATCCCCCCCCCCCCCCTTCTACATTTTTAATGTGTGTAAAATCGATAGCTTCTCCTCTCTCATAAAAAACAACATTGTTGTGTCGTGTTACGGTATTAAATATTGCAATATTCTAATGTGCCGTTTGTTCATATTAAAATATTAGAACACCGAATAACAATTCTTTAAAACAATTCTTTCCATTTTTCGCTTACGTAGCACCGTGAGCGATCGAGAATTTCCGGCTGACAAGTATATTATACATACACATTATCTATGATATTACAAGAAGCACTTTAATCCTCCCGAAGATTTCATATGACGATATCGCAAACGGGTGTGGCGCCCTGCAGCTGAAACGAAAGTGCTTTCCTGTATTAAAAGAAGAATTGAAAATCATGGAATATTCGAGAGGCATTGTGTGGAAGAGAAAACTCGTTGCCGGTTCTATTCTGTAAAGTTATTTTAATAAGAAATATATCGGGTAAACAAACATTCGTCCTGTACTTACATAAATCTGATGACGGGGAAAGATAGGAGAAGAAGTAGAAACATATAGCTTTCGAAAATTCTTACTGAATTAATTCTTATCAAGATATAAAACCGAATGTTAGTTTTGAAGCACGAATACGTAATCTCGAAGTGCAATCGTTTTATATTGTTGTTCGCGAGAACATAACTGCTGAAATTTGAAGAGTTTGATGGAAAAAAAAAGATAATGCTCTTCCGTTTCTATTTTTTTTTTTTAATTTAATTGAATATTAAATTAATTTTTTCAAACGTTGAAATCGATTCAAAATTTACAACGCTGTTTGTAAAATTAAATGAATTGAAAAAACATCAATAAGACATTATAATATAATTAAAATAAATATTTTTTTATATTATACATAATTTTTATTATTTTTTTAAATATTATATTTACATTATTATTATTATTATTTTTATTAAGAAAAATATTGCAAACATGTGTAATTCAAGAGATCTGTTATCTTTCGTCGCTTGACAATCGTCATTTCAGATATAACTCTTCACAAGTCATAAAAATTCCACGAGATGGAAAAGTTCGGTTGTAACAGTAGATACCCAGATGTCGATCTACAAAGTTTTCAAGAAATAATAAGATTGTGAAGGAAAAAGGGAGAGAAGGGACGACCGCCGAAAAGACGCCTTCAGAGAAGTCAGGAAATAGACAAGAAGCATGAAAGGAGCCAAAGTACGTTCCTAGTTGTTATTGCCAAAAACAAAAGTCGATGAAAGAAAAGAAGATAAAGACGACAGATACAGAGTTATTGCTTTCTCAGTGTGACTCAGTGAGATTCTCTCGTGCTAACTCCGATCGGCTTTAATTGAATAAGTTTGAATTAAATCAACAACGCAGAAATACGACGCCGTATTCAGCATACTTTGATAAATGGGCATTTTGTCTTTGGTAGCTAGCAGAACCTTTATTTCTCACCCTTTCTTTTTCAAGCAAGATAACTTTTATCAACATGTGTTTTTATACACTTCTAGACGCTGCTCTCTTTTACATTTATAATCAATCCCGTTTTACAAGCATTGTGTGAAAATTATGCTAGAAAAATATCAAAAGATACGAATACTTAATCCTCCGCAGCTAACGCCGAAATCTGTAACACAGTTGATTGATGTTGAATCTGTAAGACTCATTTAATTAATCATCTAATTAATTTAAAAGAAAATGATATAATTTGTATAATAAAAAATGTATGAGTAAATTATTTTAATAATTAAGTTTATTTTAATAATAATTATAGTTCAAATTGCAGATGTAACATAAAGCATATAGTTAAATGGATTCGATAGAGTCTCTATCAATTTTGGAAGATTAAAGATCTACAATGCCAAAGCATTACCAAAAACATAAAAATTTATAGATTGTTTTATTTATTATGTCTGAGTGATTGAATCAAATTTGAACACAAATTTTTCTTATTAGTTTAAAAATTAATTAATTTTTTTGTTTGCCTTGATTTTTACATAAAATCGCGTTTGTAATACTTATTTGTAAATTTGTTGAGAAAATAGCATTACGAAAAAGTTGAATCAAAGTTTTTTTTATATATATTAATAAAACTAATAAATATTTGTGCAAAAATTTATTTAGATTCATTTACTTTAAGTTTATTTATCTAAAACTGTAACAAAATATGGCGCTACATAAACTATGGTAAACCAAATTTTTTGTTTTATTTTTTTGCAATTCGATTGTAGAGCGTACATAGAACAAAAATTTTTAGTTGATATTGATTGATATTGATTTATTTAATTGATATTTTGACTGATACTTTTAGCTGATGTGTATACAAAACATTCTTAATTATTCGTATTTTCGAAAGTTATCACGCCATATTCATTTTGCTTTCAATTAATGAATCTCTAATATAATTTTGAATCTAGAAATATTTTGTACATTATAAGTTTGTTAAAATTTCACATGATCTCTTATTATAATTGTTAATTTATTGCTGTTTTAATTTTACTATGTAGAATTTTGATTTTAATTTGTATCAAATAAAGATCATCCGAAACGTTACAGTTTAGTATTAGCAAAGTAAATTAACTAATATTAAAAAAGTTATATTACAACTAGTATTTGTTCCTTTTAGGTTGCTTTTTTTTAATTTACTCAGAAATATTTTATTCTTTGTGTAGATCTTCATAAATGAAAGCTCACATGCAAGTCACGGAAAGCTCATTTGAGAGTCGTATGTCATCGTCCACCGCGATGATCGTAGCTGTCAATTCGTTAGTTCTCTCCTGTCCCCGCAGTCCATTCTCTTTTTTTGGTATTTGCGCCCGCCATCCATTTTGCGCGGGTGACGTCTTGACGGTTTTATCGAGCCGCGCTGATTGAAGTAAATTAAAACGCGTCAATCGCCCTACTATTACGGATTCGTTGTCAATGTTGCGACTTTATAATCGGCAATGCGCCTTTACCCTCGCGCAGCATGCCAACTGCGTCGACAGAATAATACGAGAGCTGTCAAAAGAAAGAAATTGGCCGCATATCTCTTCGGCAATGCTGACACTCTCGAACGAGTCCCTCTTCCGTGTCCCTTGCAAAATTAATTAACAGCAGTTCAGAATAGGACAAAACAAGTCCTGTAGTTTCTAGAAAGGAGGGAACTAGGATTGCCGAGAAAAGACAGCTGCTGGGAATTAATATCTGTCGGCCGTTCACGGACGAGAAAAACGACGCTGTCGGACTGGCGTCCATCGATTTCCGTGACGCGCTTTTGCATCCACGTCGTTACGTCGAACTCGTCGCCAGGCAAGAAATCCGATGCGCCCTCGTGTAACAGCGCGCGAGACAGCGTTGCAGCTCGGACATCTTTTTGTAGCTCATCGCTCGTGCTTTACACAATGTACACTTCGTATGAGCTCAAGCTATTTTCTAAATTTTCATTGTACATCGAACACTGTTATTATTCGTCAAAAAATACGTAATATTTTAATCTTATATATTTTTCAGATCTCGTAGTTTTTTCTTTTACAAAAAATATCAGTGGCAAATTAAAAAAGTTGATAAGGTAAATAGAGAACGAAAATTCTCTATTTTAATTTTAAATTTTTTAATTTCGTTTCGATGTAGTTCTAACAAAAGAGAAAGAGAGCAGCGTCAAAATAAATTCTCATTAAGGACAATCAACGCAAAATTGATCAAAGGATTTACAGTTCACTTGTAAAGCAGTTATTTAATTTTTTCCTTTGTTAAATTATATTTCATGGGAATGTATTCAGAGCTCGGCAAGATGTCGCATGCGCGCCAGAAAATTCATATTCCGAGGGATATTTTTTCGCAGAAGTTTAAATATTCCTTCTGCTATTATACAGCAGAATATACTTCTTAACAAAGAGAACACTTGACGTGTAGCTAAAACGCGCGTGCATCAACTGACACGAAGTTTTCTACATGTTCGCACGGTGCTTATTAATTAGCAAATTCGATGCAAAGCACGTTCGAAATGTATAAGGCACGTTATCCTTTTATCGCACGGTCACTCGATTACTATACTTATCCCTCGAGGACATCATAAAGCGCCATGATCAAATGTATAAGCGACTCACGTAGAATTCGAGGACTTGCATCGACATAGATAAAAACTAAATGGGCAAAATGCAAATTACAAAAAATACAATCAGTTGGGTTCAAGTATTCCCTACTCTAAAGTCCCTACTCTATGATACTTCTTATTTATTTTATTATATATGTATATTCGTTCATGTTCGCGTATAATTCTTCTCCTTGTAAAAATTATAGAGTAAATATCTTAATGATTGAATTAATAAGAAAGAAAATAATCAGTTTTTTATTATTACTGATTAATAATTAGTGATATTACAAAAGAAATTAATCTATAAAACTTTTCGTCGGTCATCAAAAAATACTAACATATAAATATAAAAAAAGAAATACTTAAATGAAATTTCATATATCGATACATTATATCGTACCGATTGTTTCAGTAACTATAAACTGAAATTTTTTAATTTAATTTTCAATTTCTGTAAATCACAAAAAATACTACATGTTTAGATAAATAGATACGGTACAATATTAAAAAATCCGAAAGTGTAAATGCTGTCTTACTCAAGATGAGAAAAAGACGAATATATAACTAATAACGAAAAATATAACTGACACTTGAAATAAATAATTTTTTTACAATAATTTGCAATAAAATTGTTTTTCTTATTTATTTTGATACGAAGAATTTCTTTTTAGTTTGCTATTTTTTTATTATTGTCAAATATCTTAATAATTGCAATATATTGTTGATTTTTTCAATCATTGGGCACATTCAATTATTAAGATATTTCCTTTAATATCATTCACAAAATATATAAATAAGCGAATTATAAATAAACAAAAACTCATATTAATATAATTAATATAATTAAATATAATTAATTTAATATAATTAAATTACATGTTATGAATAACGTTAATTATCTCATGTCTTATACAAATTTTACAGTTTTTCCTTAAAATTCATTTCCGTCAATAAATAAAGCAATCGCGCCAAAACTAAAAGTTTAATCAAACAATGAGTGATAATGACGTTTCCGTATTTCCGAGTGGCGGCAGTGCGCGAGAAACTACCATTTCTCTTACAAATTGAACGCGCATTTCACGCGCAGCAGCAAAACTCGACCTTCTGTTCTTCTCTGAAAAGGAAAGGTTTGAAAAGGGAAAAAAAAGGGAAGCTCCAGAAAACGTTCGTCTCATCTCGTCCCGTTTCGTTTCGTGCGCGGTTCATATTTTCTCATTTCCCCCACACAGACGGACGCTGCTACACGCCGACATCGCTTCGCGGCCCGTTTTACCATGTCTAATCTAAGCAGCAAGATGCACCCATGCACCATGAGTTTCTCGCTTACCAGCGGCCTTTCCCACGCTTCCCAAGCAGTGACGCGACAATTCCTCACGCCGTCGGCGCACAACGCTATCCCGCGCATCTCCATTTATATATCGCGAAAATGCGAAATTCCCGTCATCTCCACACTCGCACCGTCATTTCGGATACCACTTACCTTTTGTCGCCGTAGACACGAATCTCAACTTAGCGCCAACTTTGCGAATGCGCAGTCACCTTTAACACGCGATATCGAGCGCGAGATTTTCCTTCCGAAGCAACCATTACATTTAACAAAATGTCCTCGGCGTTTCAGTCGAGAAACTTGGCGATACGCGGGGGAGGATAGAATTTAATGAAGTGTAATTAAGCGGAAAGCCTTGGAATTTGTTTCGAAACGGAATAAAATGCAATTGAGAAAGTAGAGAACGTCTAATATTCATGTACCATCGCATTTTCTAATGAATGCTCGATATATCAGCAGAAAGTTAATGTAACATAAAAATAAAGTGATACGAAAAAAGGCAAGCCGAAAGAGTAAAAGGAGTTTTCTCTTCCACCATGTATTATAATGAGCAACTCTCGCAATGCAAATTATATATTCATCATTGCGAGATTCACATTGGAAATTAGCACGTTGCAGCAACAGGACGAAACTCATGAAATCGCCCTCGCGACTGAAATGAACGACTTCGAAGTCCGAGCTAAACTCTTCGCAAACGCGAAATTTGTGCGAACGAGGCAGCATGAATGTGGATGGCTGAGTGTGTGTATATGTGAGCGTAAACGATGCATAGCTTTATTTCTTTACTTCGCTTCGAGTTCTCCGAGCGGAAAAATACGCGCATCCATATTTCCTCCAGGACGAGAATATAACTCCGATTTTCGCGATTTTCCGCCTCACCGATCGCATCGAAACGATCCTATCTTTATGCCGGAAAGTTTCGACGTGTTAAGTGCCAATGAAATATCTCCTTATATAATATGGACTGCGCACTTTCAATTGATTCTTTCATTATGTATATGTTTCATTATATTTTTATTATATATTTTATTATTTTTTGCCGCGTAAGATATAAGAATTTCAAAAATTCTTAAATTTTCATATCAGCATTTGATTAATCATTATGAAGCGATAATGGGAAAATCATTTAGATCAAAATTTTTGGTGTCTTTGGTGTCTTTGAATCGATGAATAAAAATGAAGTTTGAGAATATTCAAAGATGATGATATATGCATTCAATATAATATTTAAAAATGACTTGATATATTAAACTAAAACCTTGATTTGATTGAATAATTCAAGATTGAAGAATAAATTGGATGAAAGCTAAAAACTCGCAGCTCAGAGGGAATACAGTGATTGGAGCTAAAGTAACTGCGCTTCCTGACGATCGAGAAAGTTACCACCAAAGCAAGGTTGTGTAGGAGTGAATCAACGAACGAGTGTTCAATCTAAAATCCAATTCGCCCTCCACTCTCACCCGCCGTTATTACATGACACATAGATAGATAAAAGATTTATTATGTCTAGCGATCTGCTCCAGATTTATGTTAAAATCTGAGTACCATACTCATACGTAGATCGCAAGATTTATTATATTGCTATGTATAAGTAAAAGATCCATTGAAATGTAGGAATGACAAATGAATTTCAATCGTAAATTCTAATTTATCCTCATCTATTCATTCTTATTACGGATTGATAGATCCATCTGTGATTTAGACACTTCAAAATTAAATCGAATCTTCCGAGTGTTTGAGTTCTTATCATAGTAAACAAAATCACTTAACTTGGCACCGAGCACGTGCGAAACTCTCCGGCTTGAATTGGCCTGGCTTTCTCGCGTCTCCTCACAAATGGAACCGACGATACGGAATGTTTGCAACCGGAAGACCGCATGTGTGCCGCGTTCCGCGTCTCTCTTTTCCGGAAAGAGAAGAACGAGACGATATCTGTTTTCGTCGGAACACACTCGACCTGTTTCACGATTATCCTTGTCGCGAGCAGTCCTTGCCTCCTCGACTCAAAACGTTTCTCATTGTTTCTAATATCTGAAACAATTTAATTCAATAAGTAAAACTCGGGGATAAGAATAACGCTGCATTAATATTACTTCATCATATGTGAAAGAACGTCTCTGATTAAAAAGTTCCTGCGATACTGCAAAACGCGCTAGAATGCAATTTTTTATGTGAAACAAGCAAGGAAAATCAATCCGTTTATTCATCTCTCTTCCCAATGGATCGTGTAAGCTCTTACTCGGGAAAAAAAAGAAAAATTTTTTAAACAAAACTGTTTTGAACTCTTATCTCTCTGGGTGAGAATTGCATATTTGCAATGTTCACGTTAAAATTAAATTTGAAATAAATTCAGGATAAATTCGGAATCTCATAAATCACTTAAGAATTACACTTAAGAATTCAATTTGGAAATGTATGTAATATCGAACAATGAAATATAGTACTTCTAACTGCTAGAAAGGTTACTGATAGATATTTATAGATTCTTCATTTACGTGACATTTTTTTTTTTTTTTTTAATCAAAATTAGTAAGAAAATTGTTTTTTTAATGACAAGATAGTTAAATAAAATTCTTTTTAGAAGGCATAGAGCGCTTTGAACAGTTTTAAAGTTAGCATTACATGAAAGACAGCAAACTCATCTGGTATACGAAATAGATTTTGTCACGCTTTCTGAAGATAAAAAATGCAAGCAATGTTTACGGTTCATTGTTGGGATAGAGCCGCCTTTTTTCCGCGATGTCGCGATGCATCAGTCTTTGCGATGTACATGCAACCAGGTCGTTCCGGTTTCAATATCGGCTCGTCGCAAGATGGCAAGTACTCTTGTCTAGTCTCTTTCCCCTCGAGCGGCGCATCCCGTATGTCTCTCTCCGAACGAGTCGAATAATTCACCTTACGTGCAATTGATTTTCCAATAAACCGCCGACAACACGGCACGAACACGTGCGCGCCCAATGGCATGCGCAAACAGTCACAAGCCGTAAAAGGACAAACATATGTAGAATACCTGAGAATGTTTCATCTCGCGCGTGGGCAATGCATCCGACACACATATATCTCTATACGTACGTCAAATGCACACAGAGTACTCCGAAAGTATTTATTCTTTGTCGTATTTAAATGACATGTAATCGCATGAACGATTAACATCTTTCTCGTACGATGTAATAGAAAATTCAGATCAACAAATTTGAAAAGCTTTCTTTGCATATAAATAATACGTAGCTTGTACGTGTCAAAATTGATTTCTTATACATGTTTTCTGATACGTTTACAATTATTTTGTGATATACAAGGTAAAGTGGTACAATTTCGAACGTGGAACAATTCTGAACAAAACAAGATTTGAATCCAATTTTCAAGGTTCAAGTTTGGTAACCCTAATCTTATTGTGTGTAAGGCACTAAAAAAAGTAAATGGGGAAAAAAACAAACTTGAATCTCGAAAATTGAATTCAAATCTTATTTCATCCAGAACCACAACAACCACTTGCCTTAGATGTCTTAAATTTTATTTTCACATTTGTCTTTGTTTCTCAACTTAAGAATACATCAAACAAGTATTTCTTGCTTAATTTCAAATAAGACAACGAGCAAGTGTTTATCTCGTAAAGATGCATTGCTGATTAGTAAATATCCATAATTTTCAAAGTTCTCGTTACATCCGCAATCACGTCGCGGAATTAAATCCGGTCTGAGATAGAGCTGCTTTGAGCTTAGGTTTCGCCTGCGGGGTACTTACGAAGCACACTCTGTATACTTTCGCGACCAGGTGAGACAGCTTTATACGCGCGCGATGCCGTAACAAGCGCAGTTTTCACGGTGCATTACCTCCGGTATGCATTACACCTTAAAGCAAAATTCGCCAATTACCCTTGTCCTGTTCGCGATATTCCAGCGATAATAGTTCAGTTAAACAAGGGAGCTTTGTATTAAATTGTTGAGACAACAATTACCAGCTTCGTAGCAACATCGCAAGCGCGAAGGCAGACGCTTTCTGGCCTCGAAAGAGCTAATGGTGATTTGCATAAAAGCTTTAGTTACGGAACTGCGCGCAAAGATGCCGCTTGAGGAGAGAGCAGAAAGAAAGAATGAAAATGCTTGATACTTGATACAAGACGGAAGAAACCTGAAGCCCTCATTGGCTGTGTCTGCGATCCCCGAGTAAGCGATATACCGCACTTTCGTTCACTCACGTTCCAACGATTCCGTTCGAACTCAAGAATACTCTTAGCCTATTTTCGCCACTTGATTTTTAAGCAAGGCAGCCTGCAGCTACAATAGTTTCAAAATTTTCAGTTATAAAATCATCGATATCCTGATATAAATAAAAAAAATTGTATTTCAAATTGCATTTATTTCAAAGGAACGTTATTTACTTGTACAACGGTGCGTATATCAATAAATTGCCGCAAGTACTACATGATCGGTCTCAGGTTTCCAGTCACTAGTATATATTCCTTGAATTTATTCATTTTTCATGGAAATGCTTTTCGATGTATACCAGATATTCGTTTTTAGTAGCTGAAAATAATCATTAAAATTTAGAGTGTTACGGATAATATAGAAAATTGCTGTCTGAGATCAAATTTTATACATGTTTCGATTACGTGTTGCGTTGCAATTGGATTTCCGGAGGAAAGCCGCCGACTCGCGGCTTCTTCGCCAGTAAACTACGGTTTGTACCCCATCCAAGAAGAGAACAAATTATCAACCGATAATTTGTTAAGAGAACAAATTTTCAACTGTTTAACGCTACTCGGAGAACCGTATACTGAGAAGTGTTCATTGTAACTGACGTGAGAATTTGATTTAATAAATCGGTAAATTAAGAACGTGTACTTGAAAAATTTGTGCGAACAAAAGTTTTGCTCACCATCAATTTCTTTGAAAACTGCATTGTATAAAGCAAATGCGAAATAAATGAAATAAAATTTATTTTCTGTTGTCCCTCTTTCAAAGGAAACACAAAAAAATTAGTTAAAATTAATAGCAACATATATTGAATTTATAAAATTCGTTAAGCAAAAATATTAAATTCAAATATCGAACACACGCTTTGTGTTTTTCTCACCTTTTATGCTCACTTCGCAAATGAGAGTTTCAAAAAGCATAAATGATTCTGAGCTTACCCGATCTCTTATTATAATAAAATGAAAAGGTCGATCGTATTCTGAGCTTTATAGAAATACTTATCTACGAGCAATATATTAATGATGAATAATGAGGAACAAGGATAAAGCCAGGCCGTTAACCTTGACGAACGACGTTTGTTTGTTCTGCCGCAACATCTTTGGTTTCCTTTCCTACATTTCCACGGCTGCCGCT
>NW_012130094.1:2209983-2215653 GCF_000143395.1 Atta cephalotes | reverse complement strand
TATATATATATATATATATATATATATATATATATATATATATATATTCATATTATATATCTTTCTACACATTCTGTATACTCACATATACGCTGTCTTTCCCTTCGTTCTTCCCTTCGCTTCATACCTATATATTTATATACATATTAAGCAGCACAATGCCACTAAGATATTACACACATACATACACGCACGCACGCATCATACTCATTGACAAAATGAATATTTTTAATTACGTTCATGCGTTCACGGTTTATCATCGATCCGTCAGAATTAACAAAAGTTCAATTTCAATCGCAAAAGTAAGCAACTATCTCGTCGATTTTTTCACGCGAGATAAAAAGACTACAGATTACAACAGTAGAGAGAAGTATCTTTGCACCATAGTACTTGAGAAATGATTTGCGTAAAGGCATTCCATATAAACTTCTAGTTTTCATCTACAAGATTGCATGTTAAGTATTGTTCTTTTAATCTCCGAATGAAATCGCGAAGTTTTTCTTCACTACGGTGCAAAGCTGCGCCTCCTGATTACGATCGTTAATCCGAACCGATAATGTTTGACAACGAGAAGACGTATCAAGCACATTGCACCTAATATTTTTGCATTTCTGAGGGGAACAGACATTATTTTACGGTCGATTTTCGCGTTACTCCGCGAGAACTTCAGCCGTAATGCGTCATTGTCGTGTAACGAGGCGCACTCCTGGAAACGCAACGGTTGTACATCACTGCCTCGGCAGCATCGAGTTAAAAAGCACCCTCATTATTCGCCGTGAACAATGGCGGCCCCGTACAAATGGCGACCGCACGTACGCACGATGACACGACGGTTTCCCGGCGTTCTAGCGACGGTCCAGCGACGAGTGACATTTTTTAGTTGCCGACGTCCAGAACAGACAATCGGCTCGTCTGCTACTCGGAGTCGATGTTACAATGTCAATTCAGGAATGAATCTTTCTGTATCCTTTTTACTTCTATTCTAGCTTGAAATTTGGCAATATCGGTCTAAAAGAGTTTTTAACATTTCTCAAATTTCCAAAGTAATATTGAATTGATAAATGAAATTGTAAGACGAGCGAGTTGTAATCATTGCCGCACAATGAAATATCAACTGCTGGACTTGCGTTCTTTTTTTTTTTTAGAAAAATGTTAACGAATCTTGCATTAACTGTGCATTGCGTATTTCCTTGCTTGCGAAATATATTAAGATCCCAGAATTCTGCTATTGATACGGATAATTATTTTTTGAAGGGGATTCTCATATTGTGTTTGACGGGCTTATTTTCATTTATCCTGTACGATCGCTCTGTTCTCGCCCTTGTATTGCTATTATTAATTAACGTTACTACCACCTGTCATGCCACGAAGTTCATATCTCACGATGCGCATTTCCGTTGCAATTAATTATCTCGAATGCGGGCTGAGTATCACGAGCAGAGTACGAAGGTTCACGCTTCTCGTTTGACTCTCTCGTAATTTTGCGGAGCTGCTTTCGTTGTTTTGGTAGTTGCAACATGAAAGCTCTCCCCTTTCGTATGTAGCTAAAAAATGTCACCACTCCCCTCCCCCGCTCTGTATATCTCGATAGTATCTCGCATTTTCCTTTCTTTTCCACGGTAGTTAGCACGAGATACAAACAGCCGAAGGCTCCTGGAAGAAACATCATCGCAAGAGAAAATATTCCAACCTGACGATCTAATGAGGAAACATTGTCATTATAGATCAAAACATCACAGTACTAAATCTTCCAGTATAATTGTAGAAACAGTAATCGCAACAAAGTTTGAGAGAGCATGGATTCCTTAGTTACATTAACAATACGTAAACGTATAATAAGAATAGATTGCACATTCCTATCACTATTGGAGCTGTCACTATTTAGAAAGAGTGATCAGGTAACTTGAAGCAAATCACTCTCTTTTTCTTTCTCTAAAATATCGAATTGAACAGAGATTCTGATATATTCAATTCTTACTAACTGAGCACAAAAGATTAGAGAATACGCAGTCTATATTTATTACGTCTATGTAGTAATTTAACGAAATAATTACGCATCGCTTCTTGCAAATTATGGCAACGTTTCCTCACCGGTACATTTGTAGCGGTTTGCTGGGGAGCCTTCAACTCAAGAAGATAGAACGACGACGCCCTTCAAAGAGCTCAGGATGTGACCACTCGACGAATCGCGACTCGGATTAATTACATCACTAGTTGCCGTACGACAGGAAGATATTTTACCTGCGCAGATCTAAATGACCGCGGATCTCTCTGTACGAGACGTTAACGAACTAAACTGATTAACGAAAGTTCACGTTCCTTTCCGCGCACGGTTAAAGCGGAACGATTCGTCTAATGCTTATTGCACATGGACCCAATCAGCGATGAGCGACGAGCGACAGCCAATAGCTGCTTTCAGCAGAAAAAACACCTTTGCAATTGTTGTAAAATTCTTTGATGTGATTGGTCTTGTCTTTAATTCTTTAATGGATCTAAATGTATAAACCAATCACATTAAAGAATCACAACAGTTGCAAAGCTACTTTTTTTATTGAACGCAGCTGTTGAGAGCATTGTTTTACATCGTCATATGAGAAAAAAATAGAGATTTCACTGGATATCGCTCGTCGCTCATCGCTCATCGCGTCCAGTGCGTAATGGGCATAACGCGAATTAACGGCTTAGCGACGGTTGCTATTCATTGTGAGGGCAAGTGCAGGCACCGTATTCGTCGATCAGAATCCGCGGCGTTTTATCGACCGTAATGTGTTATTTATACTGTGTTTCCACCACGATATATTCGCAATCAAAAATCTCGTCCTCTCGAAACGGAACGCGTTGACACTGTCGCTAGAATGCACGATGTTTTTAATTGTAAGAAAATATAAGTCTATTGTATTGTTTTATGTACACCGAATATGACAAAGTTGTTTTTATTTTATATTATTTCATATTTTTATAAATCGTATTTTATGTTTTTTATTAAATTTAATTATATCTATACAGAGATAAAATATCCACAGAAAAAACGGTTTATTAAAATTTCTAAAAGTTTAGCCAAAAATCTGATAATAATTTTATTAAACTATCAGTATAATTATATATTATAGAATGCTTAAGAGAATATTCTTGCTTTCACACTCTATTTTAGAAATGTTTTGTGAAAAAAATATAAACATTATAAGCTTGAAATTTAATACATTTCTTGTTTGATATTTAAATGCTTTTTACAAATTTTTTCACTATGATTTAAGATACAGAAATTATTTGAGAAAAATTCAAAACAGTTCTTAATCTATATAAGTTTATTCTCATTCGATCTACAATTAAGTTAAAAAATTGATTTTTGCAAAAATGGCAAAGTTTTAACAAAAGTCTTTTATAATGTATGTTTGAAAAAATTTGTAAAGAATATTTAAATATCAAAGAATAAATGTGCCAAATTTTAACCAACTTTATAGATTTTATATTTTTTTTCAAAAGAATTATTTTTTAAAGAGAATATAAAAATGATAAAGAACGAGAATACTTGACAATGCTGTAAACAGTTTTAATATTTTAGCAGTTTGAGCGTTTTACATAATTATTTTAATGATAAAATTATTCTCATAAATTTGTATAAAAAGTTAAATTTTTAGATTCAACAAGACCGTTCTTTCCGTATAGTGTTTCGAGTTCGCGAATGTCTGTTAGATGTCTAATTGTAAGCTTTCCGCAATTTCTCGATGTCTGGATATCTATTAATGTCACGAAATTACATGTCTTTTTTTCGAAGATTCTTTAGATATACGTGCTGTGCAACTTTGAGTAATTTTTTCTACGGACACCGATGATTAATTCACCGGTCCAAATGCTTTTTTTTAGATTCTTTTTTAAAGCTTCAGGAAACCCTCGAGATTACATTGGAAACATGTTTTCTGTTAAACGTGATGATTCTTTATCCCGTAGAGAACATAATTGAAATGCAACTCGGTTTTCCTTGATTCGACAATTTTACACGCGGCATACGGTTTTCTCATTCATAGATTTAACATCGCCTGCGAAGTACATAACTGCAAATTTACAATTATTCGGGCAAATTTACAATTATACACGTCTTACACTTTGCCGAAGAAAATTCAAAAATGCGTCATAGAGTTGTATCCCGAATCGAAACTCTCTTTTTTCTTTTATTACACGCGACACAATTATAAAAATAACAATTTTTGTCGGTTGTTTGTACGACTCGACTAACTATGGACTCTATGCAAATCGCAAAGAAGTCACGCAGAGCCATTAATTTCATAAAAAGAGCAAATATCGATTTGAGGTAAGTACTATCACAGGCAGCTTCTTCAGCTACATCCGTCGCCGATGAAATAATCTTAATATATATTCAGCGGCAAAAATTTACACGTATGCAGGGAAAATGATGCAAAAAATAATTTAAAAAGTATTACATCGTTACGTTTTAACAAGATGAAAAGGAGCTCTATTTAAACTTTCCATCGCTTCTACCGTGATGGAAAAATTTCATTAAAATATTTTTCTCAGTTTTCTTCTTTCGTATTATTTTTTCTTCCATTTTCCTTAGCCATGCGTATACGATATACCGTTCGGTATATTAGCTGCTAAACAGTGTTATATTATAGACGTCAAGGACGCATTACGTCGAAGAAGACTTGTGTTTAATCACGAGAAGACTTGTATTTAATCACGCGTTACCGCGCGAAAATTTCGCGAAAATCACAGAAAGAAGAAGTCGTTGTAAAGAGTAGATAGAGCGAGTAGGACAGAAGGAAATTGAGAGAAATTAAACATCGTTCTCTCGCTTTCTCCAAGGAACTCGCCGCTTTTAGAACACTCGGATAGAATAACGCTGCGACTCTAAAAGCGATTGAATTTGACGGAACACCTCGTTGCACTTGCCCCCATTTCCGCGGCCTCTGATAATCGCGATAAAGACGAGCCGTTGTTCCAGTTAGGTCGACGGCGCCGTCAACTTGAATTTCCGACGAGCACGACGGCGAGGAGAATCGACGAGCCATTCCGCGTGTCTTTCCGGGGGAATTCGATTTCCGATTTGTCAAATACTTAAAAATACCCGACGCTCTCCGTCTATCCGTCCGTGTGGCGCGAATAACCGTATAAAAAAAATATACATGTTTCACACCCGACGAATATAATAATTTACATACATGTAGATACGCGCGCATACATGAACGTACATAAAACACGCACAAACAAAAACGCATACACCATATACGTATAAACGCACTCTCTCTCTCTCTCATTCGCTTCTTCGTTTCTCTTTAACGTAATATAATTCGCGATTTGTTCACTTGCATGAGTCGATATTATCGATATCATCGAAGCACATTCGGTATCGTTAACTTTCCTTTTTTTCTGTCATTCTTATTGTCGTCACACTATCACATTGGAAAACGTTTACATCTCTTGCGACAGAGTACCGATGCAATCTGACCGATTTATTTGTCTCTGGCGAGCTTCTCTTCGTTTTTATCGTTTCTTTGTCACCGTTTGCTGCATAATTACCAGAGAATCAATTTACACTTCTGTCTATATCTGTCTATGTCTTATTCTCTTTCTTTCAATCTCTGAGTCTATTTCTCTCTACTGTCGCTATCCTCACTTTCTCTCTCTCTCTCTCTCTCTCTCCTCCTCTCTCTC
>NW_012130094.1:2208926-2209963 GCF_000143395.1 Atta cephalotes | reverse complement strand
AGTATATATATATATATATATATACATATATATATATATATATATATATATATAATATATTTATATATATATATGTATATGTATATAAACGTGTATTATCTACATATATACTATATACATATAATGCAGTTATTTGATAACGAGCAGTAACCTTGTGCACGGATTACGGATGCGATATCATTGAGAAACGTTGCTGCGTATGATGCATATTTCGGCGAACTCGACCTAATTAATCGGGACTCGCGTGCTACGTGTCGGCCACATACGGATCTTGTTGCTTCAGACGGTAAAAGAATGCAGACGAGTATGACGGCGCCGGGATTGCATTGCTAATGGCGCTCGTGACCCTCTCTTCTCTCTCTTCTCAGAGATAGCTTTGTTAAAATATTCTTTAGCACTCGGTACTTCTCATTTTGGAAATGACCTCGCGAACGTAATGAGCGTCGCGCGTTGCAATTTCCATACATGACTTCTAATCCTCCGTTCTAAAAATCTCCATTTCTATTGTACGCGCGAGAGAAACTCTAAAATTGATTATTCTCTTTGTAATATGAACAGAATCTCAATTCTATTTTAATAGTCATAAAAAAATTAGATTGTCACAATAAGACATTACGGAGATAACGTTTCGTTTATTTGTTAGATAATGGATACAATCTCGATTGTAGGTCAGATCGAAAGAAGTTAATTTTTCTATTCACGCGTTTGCATTATCTGCGTTTTATAAACATTACAATATTTAAATGCGCGAGAAAATGTCACCTTTTCCGGTCCGGATTCGGCTCTCGCCGTATTTCAGGTCGCGATGCGAGAGTTTCGATCTTTACGACAAAACAGTGACAATAATTACGAGGCCCGCGCGCAATTACGCGGGTGTATTAATTCACGCTTTATAGACCGTATCTGTCTTCATTCCCGTTCCCAAGTGACGATATTTAGCGCAATACGCTCCAACACCTGCCGACATTATCCCAGGCAAATGGAATCAGCTTGAGCTTCCATTCATCCCTTTTTCCAGTCCACACTCTCTCTCTCTC
>NW_012130094.1:2193389-2207576 GCF_000143395.1 Atta cephalotes | reverse complement strand
CTCTCTCTCTCTCTCTCTCTCTCTCTCTCTCTCTCTCTCTCTCTCTCTCTCTCTCTCTCTCTCTCTCTCTCTCTCTCTCTCTCTTCTTTTTTTTTCTTCTCGACGCTATGCCTTCCACTTTATCTCATTTTCTGTCGGTTTCCCGCGGAATTCTCTAGCGGTCTATCTTCGACCTCGACATATCCCATTACTAACCACTCATCTCTCTTTTTCTTCTCTCTTTTCTGACTTTTTCTTCTCACTCTATCTTCTCACGATTCTCCCCCTCGTCTTTCACTTTCCTGCTTCCGCCTATTCCTCTATTTCAAGACGATGCGTACCGTTGATAACGATTTATCGGGACAAGAGGTAAGATTCAGATCGTGCAAAGCGAGATATCGCAACCGTCGACACTTCCACTCGCAGGCTTTATCAACTCTCGTTTGCTGCGTGGATCGTTTTTGCTTCTTGAAGTTAAAGATACATCCTAAAGATACATCCTAAACATCTACGATAATCAATCTCGCTCGTTTATCATTTAAGAACGGGAGTTGATAAAAGTCATTACGTGTTAGAGCTCACGCTTGCAAGTATCTCACCAGGGACCGTCATAAAAGGGCTTTCGCACGAAGAACGAATGGAATAACTCACGTGAGCAATCGTGCTGAAATATTCATCGACGATATACCGCGTTCTTGACGACCAAACTCTCGCTGAAACCGCGAGGAACTCACAGGTACTCTCACGTTAATAAGGACGCGGTCCCCAATGAACATCACGAAAATCCGCTCAAGTAAAACACAAAAAGTGTAAAATTGAGAATGAATTAGGCGACGAGGTTCCAGCAAACATATCGTAAAAGGGCGTTGCCATTGAACCGGGAAAATCTCGTATCGATCAGACGAAAGAATAGCCCCGCCGAGATTAAGGGATTAGATTGATTTCCGGCGCGAAAGAAGAAAGAAGCAAAAAGGTTTATATGACTATCAGCTGCGAAAACGGTCCTTAATCTCATTGTTCAATTTACAATGAAAATAATAAGAGAATTAATCAGTTAGCTGCAACAATAATAATAGCGAAACGAATTGCGCTCCGAATATTAAAAGATATTATAGAATATTGTAGAATATTTGTGATAAAAAGACATTTGTTACTGACGGAACAATAAAGTCGGGTCTCCATTGTCACACAGAGATGGATGACACGGATAGACAATTCCTTCCGAAACAAGATCATGACGCGGCCTCCTTATTCGTTGGATTTACATAATCCATAATTTTATCACGAAGTCGGCGCACGTACGGATCCAATCTTGGTGCCAGCGAGACCCCCCTATCACACGCTTCCACGCAACGAGCAGCTTTAAAGTTCATGCGAATTTCTTAGTTTGTGAGGAATGCAACGATGAATCGGCGCGGAGATCGCGACGCGCGCGCGAATTTATTGGGAAAATCGGTTAGTCGTGAATTTTCAATTGAACGGATAGCCGCATACCGCGTTTCTCTGGAATTCCACGTATTCGCAAGATGCCGTTAAATCCTCGCGTTCGAAGATGAACAAGCCGATTTAAGGGATCAGCGTGAATCGATTCTTGGATACGAATCGATGAATGAACAAAACGGTTTCGTCCGTTTCGAGCATCGGCACTGCTTTGCTCGTCGGTTTATCGAGTAAACGGCAGCATGTCAAACAATCGGATACATGTTGCGATTCTACTAGATCGGCTTTTCAAATCCACGCCGATTTATCGGTCAGTTCAGTAGATAGATCGTGCGAGCCCTTTGATCTTTGGAATATATCGACTCTTACAAAGTCCAATCTAAGCTAATTCTTGCTGAAAGCAAACGACCTGGGCGCACTACCGGTGACGATCCTTTCCATCCCTGAAGAAAAACGACTGTTTGGATGAGAAGTTAAGATAAGAAGTTTAAGAAACGGAAATCGTTTTGTCATTGAACGTAATTCATCTGGATTTTTGTCGCGCAGACGACGTGCACGCGTGCGAGGAGCTTTATTTCTTGCCGGTGATTAAAGTCGATCGTAATTAATGGTACCAAATCGTCTACTACATTAGTGAATCGTAAAAAAAAAGTACGTATTCGTTCCCGTTTAAGGATTTATTTTATTACGCACGAAGGGATCGTTTGTTTATTCGAAGCATGAATGCAATGAGTTTGTTTGGCATTTCTGTTCCACATACATAAATATTTCGTCGGTGGATTTAATATCTTCCGACCGTGCCGCGATCATTTCCATATGAGGATTCGGAGTGATCTATTACAAAGTGCCCAGAATTACGCTCGCTCCGACGCAGCGTTTCGTTGGAAAAACAGCAGCATCAATTTGCGGAGAACTGTCGGATTTCCCGGGAGCCGTCAAGGTTGTTCATCTTCTCTCACCGCGATCTCTATCTCCTACGACTCTGCGAAAGCCACCCACGTATTCTGTCGGATTTCTCGCGAAGCGCCGGTTCGATGGCGCCGTTGAAATTCGCGCGACTTCTGCGAAGTTCGTCTGTAAATTCTGCAATGGTTGCGACGAAAAGAGGAAAGAAAAGAATGTAAAGGGGGGCAGCGTGGAAAATGTTTGCATCGCGGCCGGTGGTAATGGTCGCAGTTCCAGTCAGATAGTGCACAACGCGCGAAGTTCCGCGAAAGCATCGGCCTCCGTTTTTCCTCTCGCGGAAATTACCCACGTTTTCCTTGAGTTTTTCCTACTCGCGTAATACCCTCTCATAGAGAGAGATCTTCCCTTCCTCTCAAGAAACGATTTTCGAAAACAAAAGAAGCTGTGAAGAAAAGTACATACAGTCGATCGATCGATTGATCGATCGGCTCCACTCACACATGCACGTCGTCTACGCCGCATATGCAGAATACGAATAGCAGGCGGGTGTGTGTGTGTGTATGATGTTGCAGGTGTAACCATCCTGTTGTCACAGACGGTGTTTTCCCTGCTGGTGGCCCACGTGTTGACGCGAACCTCCGAGGCGGTGCCACTTATAGGTACCGATCCACCTTTCCTACCTACCTACTTCGACAAAGCTAAATTCGACGCTGTGAGGAGTTTTCTTGTTCTTAACAAATAATTGAAGAAAGAATAAATAATTAAAAAACAACAAATTTTTTTCCTATCTTCTTTCATATTTTTGTACAATTTCACGAAATAAAATTTATTATAATCTCTCACAATTATAATTTCTCTCTGAAAAATATCAAAACCACAGAAATGTTTGCGTTATTATTTTCTAATTATACTGCGCATTCATCAAAACAGAATTTACGTTTGCAGTTTAAGCCGAGGTACACATCTTAATTTTCGTAATATTTGGTTAAAAAACGATTGCTATTCTATTTTAATTACAATATTTTTCCTACGATCATGTTTTTATATGACTTTATTCATTATATTCATTTTTATCTCGTGAGGAGAAGGAAAAAGACACGTTTGTCTAAACAAAAGACATTTGGCTTTTCAAAATCCATTTTATTTCAAATTGTTACGACCACGACCTTTCGAGCGCAAGGATATCGGCGACTTTATCAAATAGCGGTCTAGATCGGGATAGATAAGAGTCATAGTGCTCGATTGTGCCGTTCTGTAATACGGCGTCTACAACGAGATTTTATAAGACATGAAATTTCAGTTTTAAGACTTAAATCGTAGAGAAATTCGACCAATCGAAGGAGAGGAGAATGGTAGACTACGATTTGCTATTTTCTTATAGCTTAAGGCGTAAAATTTAAGTTTTATGCTTTAAAATCTCATTGTAGACGCCGTTTAACTCGATCGTCCATCATGAATCGGTAAAATTGGCAAATCGTTATGCCAAAATTTTATTCCTATTCCCATATTCATGTTCGACCTGCTTATAACTTGACTTTATTAAACTCACATAGTATGCGGCACGCGATCATTTGTAAATATGTGGAAGATTTTTCAGTAAAAATTAGAAAAGACTTTCGAGGAAACACAAATATCAATCTCCGCGAGATCCCGATTGAGCAACAGCGGAAAAATGGAAAACTCCTCGCACGTCATACCCTCTTTCATTCGCGACAAGACCGTCTAGATCCTTTCTTTCTTCTTTCCTAACGCTTGTCATAATAATGCCGAAAGCAAGCTCAGCTGCTATCGAAATTAAAGAACAATTCAAAATCATTTCTCGTGCGATCGAACGAGTGGTACAAATTGTTTATTCGACTTATCGTTCGATAGCGAATCTAGTTGCTTCGCCGACGTTCTCAACAAACATAATAATGGATCGAATTAAAATAGATAAATAGAATTAATGAAGTTACATTAACATTAACATAATTATACGTATTATTAATTGTGTAATAAATTAAGATTAATATTGACCCATTTCAATATTTTAAGATCTTTTAATAAAAATAGTAATTAAATGTCATTTTTAACCTTAGCATATTTTATACTAAATAATATACGTGCAAAATTTTATGGTGCACGTAAACACAATCCGGAAAAAAGGTCATTGAACATACATATTCCAATCATTATTACTCTGATTATCCATTTCGTGATTGTACATAAAACAGTATTAGGAACGTGTTTGATGAGAACTGAAAGGTACATGCAATTTGTATAATAAATTTTGCGATATTCTCAATATCGTGTCTATCAGAAAACTTAAACGTCGCGACGTAAACGAGTGGATACACATGAGTATGAGTGCGAGACGCGAATGGATATGTATACGTTACAGGCAATGTCTACTGAATGTAATCACAATGTTTACATTCGTCTTTCATATGAGTGCGATGCTTACACGTCATCAGGTAAGACCCGACAAACGCGGCAATTACAATCGCAATCTTCACAATTTTCTTCGAAATTCCCTCAAACATTTTATACTTACACTCAACAGCAAGAATCTATCCTGAAGTTATTGAACTTTACTTTAGGTTACAAAGCACGGTCTTTTTTTCAAACCTTATTGCACTTTCGAATTCGTAAACTGAACGAAAAGCGGTTTCCGTTATAAACTACTCGATTCGCTCTCTTCATTTTATGTTTTCCCATATTTTTCATAGCTTAATCATTGTTCAAGCATCGATGTCACTCATCGACACGACTACAAAACACGATACACAACAATACATTTCTCAGTATTCAAACAAACTTTCTGGAAACACAATCATGGCAGTAAAATAATAGCTTTTTTAAAATTCTAGAATTACAGAACTTGATCTACGTACAACATTAAACTACTAAGAATTTTAAAAAATGTGCGGGAAGCTTCTTTAAGTAAGTTTCTTTGTATAATTTTGAAATCAGGAATTAGATATTTTTTCTACGAAATACTAGAATATTCATCCAAAAGTTCAAGCAACATTTAAGAGTTAATAACTACTGCATTAAAGAGCTATTCTAATCATTTTTAATACAGCGATGTTACCCTTTCCACTGGCCAAAAGCGACTGTAGACTGCAGGAAGTATCAGATTGAAATGCAGAGAATATGTGGGAAGGTCAAGAAACTTGGTAATTACGTTCTAGTAACAAGAGATAACAATTACGGAAGGATTAAACTACTTAAGTGTGGGTTTATTTCGCAATTAGGCTGTTTCATATAGATACTAACTTAGATTGCGCGATAGAGGATACCGCAAGATCGAGTCAGGTTGCACTGATGGACTAACTTTGCATCAAGTAAATAAAGATTATAGGATCATTTAATATCCAAACAAAAAAGAATAACTCGTTACTTCTTGAATAATTTCCTCAGTGCTTGACGGTTGAAAACTTTTCTGTACTGTGATATAAATTATTCTCTATTGCTGTCAGCATTCACTATATTTTTATTTTGCAATGTAAACGTATAATTTATACAAATATTTGTAAATAAATTTCTCTGCAGCATATACTCTGCAAAAAAGCTTATGTTTTTCAACAATGAAAGAAAATAAAATAAATTTTCTATAATCTCCTAAGTTAATTAAAAATCTATACTAATCTATTATTAGTTTAAAGATTTTTTTATGGTTTAGTTAGCTAATCTTACTTTAAGATCCTCGTGAACGTTACGCTAACGATTTTATAATTAAGCGTATTCTTTACAATGACAAATTATCGCGACCGCACAGTCCATCAAGTATATTGCTAATTATGCCATGAATTTTTATGAACGGCGAATCATACGGAATAAATGTTCCGATAAGGAACTCGGGAAATGAGATAATTGACTCGCCTTTCGTCGCGTCACGAAACGAATAGAATACGGTACCTATTCAACACCGTTTTTCCAAGCGTTAAAACTTTATGAGTCATAATCCAGAAGGTGGCAAATTACGATATTTTACAAGTGCATAGCTCTCATAAACTTTCGACCGTTTGGTGATTACAAGGCAACTTTGCGCCGCCACTCTTTTATCAACCGTTTCAATTCCGAGCTTGCGTTCCTTTGAATGCCGTATATTTCCCCAGCGAAGTTAAAGGTTCATGAATGAAAAATGAAAACTGACCTGCCGTTTTATTCGCAGTTAATTCCAAAGACATGCTACAAAGCGTAATCAGCTTTAATTTGTGTCGTTATCAAATTCCATCCAACATATCACGTTCCTTCAAGAGAATATTTTTGCTCACTTTCAACAAAATATATAATATCAAACGATAAGACGTTTCTATATTTTGCTTCTAAATAGAAACCGTACTTGTTGCCAATCTGAAATCGCGGAAGCAAACATCGTAACGAATTGCTTTCAAGTCCGTCGGGATTAAAAACATGCGACAAAGATACGATGAAAAGTAGAACAGCTCGTAAAAGTGCAACAGAGTGTTTCATTCTTGCTTCTCGTATACTCGAATGAGATTTCACTCATCTTAAAAATTCGTCAAAAGTACATTGAAATTTCTTTTCCAGTGAGGAATTTAATCTCCAAAACAGCTTCACAGGCTGCCCGAAAATTCGCAAAACAGAGGTAAAAGTGCGAGCACTTACGACGACCCTCTTCGTCTCTAAGAATACTTATAGCGAGTGCAGCGTGTAGAAATGAACGGAGCAGCCAGTGGAAATTTAAAGGCTCATGTAAATTCAAAGACACGAACGAACGTATAAGCTGTTTCGGCCAACATAATTCGGCTCGCGAAAAAATTCTTTTCTGGCATTCGACAAGAATTTCATTCGACGTTTCATCTTCAATCTTCTGCTCTCTAGCGCTCCACTCGAAATATCATCATGCAAACGGCTAATTCACAATTATTTCGCGATCGTATCTATCTCGCGAATGCATGTTGAATTTTCGACGCGATCACGCAAAAAAGAATGCGTATGATGTTTAATTTAATCGCACTGGAAACGGTGGAATATAAATGCCATTTCATTATCGGTGCAACGCGAAACATTTGTATCATTGCCGCATCATCGAAATCCAATTTCGCAAAAACAAGTGCGACGAGTACCGATAATACACACGAGCGTGATAATCGAGTTCATATGATATATAATAGTATGAGTTTAACATTACACAGAAAAATGAAATGCGCGTATGTTATAACTTGTAATTTATTAATTCTAAGACCAATATTTATACACGAAAAGATAATTTTGAGATACTTAAAAATTTAACTACATACAAATCTGAAAAGAATTTAATTTTGTCGGACTCAAAATAATTACGTAAAATACTCAATTGCTGTCAAAAATTTTTGTAATATTGCTCAGCATGCTTGAGTTTTTTACATAATTATTTTGATGGTCCAATAAAATTATTTTCAGATCTGTATCTAAATTTTTAGACATTTCAACAAAATTCTTTTCATGTAGTTAGTTCTTATTTCAAGACTGTGTTAAGTAACATTTTAATATAATCAATATGGCCTTATTTGGATTGATTTACGACATTTTATGACTGTACTTAAAAGGATCTTAAATATAAAAGCCTAACATCCCAGTAAGTTTCAAGTCTGCATCGAATCATTTTATTTTGTATCTTATAATTATATCAGAATATAATTTCTATTCAGTGTCATATTTTCAGTCTTATTCTGTCTATAATAATTAATAACATTTTCAAAAACGAGGAATTGAAATGTCCTGGATATTTCATATTTAATACTGGTATTTAATATTAAATATAAAAGCTGAAATCTTTGAAAAATTCTGAAAAAGACAACTGTTCGCTTGAACAGGCAGTAAAACTACGTTTAATTGCTTCTCGAAAGTTCAGCAGAGAGCATATTATTTTCAATTATTTACGATTCAAAAATTGTTCACGCATTCTTATAAAAAAATTTATGGAGAAGCGGACTGTAGAGAAACGAGGAGAAAAAAAATTCTATTTGCCAACGGGATGAAAAAAAACCGTGTATAGATACGAGTAAATATTTGAGTGAACCGAATTAGTAGTGTCAGATTGGATTTCGAACAATGTTTCAATGTTTCCCCTTGGGCCTATCCTTTTTATTTGCAGCAACAATAGCAACTGTGGCGACAAGCGTGACGACAAACCACAGAGCAAGCCTTTATTGCGATAAAAAATAAAAATGGCTGAAAATTTAAATATTCAAAAAGACAACGTAGTTTACAATCATCGTATTATTAACGCAACACTTGCAAAAATAAGATAGTTGAATCTGACTCATAAATGATATTATTATACAATTATTATTGCGTATTAAATATCTCTTTCGTTATCCAGAAGTCCAGAACAAATGATAAGTGAACGATTTGATTTATGATCTTTGTCGCGTCATCATAATTAACGAACTTATCACAACTCTCGATTATTTATATTCTCGAAAGAATACTTGTTTAGCCAACAATCGAAACGCAAATTTTCGGTTACAATCTAATTTTTACGATGATTACATCAATTTTGACAATACGCATGACAAAATTGCATCACCCAAGAGATTTGCATATCGCCATATAACAATATTGCGAATTAAATTGCATTTACCATATTATTTTCAAATTGTAACTAAAAAGTTTTGATTAAATTGTAGTTATTTTAAATTGAAAATGCAAGAATTTAAAAATATATGTAAAATTGGCCCCAATTTTATGTTATTATAAAAAAAAGTTGTTATTATCAAAAAGGGATGAAAAAGTTTTTATAATTATTTAACGCATTGGTATCATGTTTCATTTTTTGAAATAAAAACTGGAAATAATTCTTACCTGTTGGTAAGACCTTTGCACGGTTGTAATCGTTGTTTTATTTTAAAATCTGTGTTTCGATTCAGTGTTTTAGAGGCTTTTATAAATTTTCCATTGACGTAATTATTTTACTCAAACGCAGTTATTGTATATACTAACATCATGTAATTTCCATCATGGCTATAGCAAAGCCAACTAACCAGGATATACATGCGAACTTGCCGGATTGAATGCAAATAGGTTGATTGATATACACCGCCGAGCATTACAGCGACATAAATTCGCGTCTATAATTCAACAAATATAACGAAGATATAATTAGATATCACATATTTCGTTATTATGTATTACATTTATCGTTCGGCCATCAGAGGAAATTAATAATCGATAACCAGCAATAGAGGATATCGAAATGAACGTTTCTGCATCTTTGAATAGATATACAAAATATTACATGTAACATGTTTTGCAGAGAATCGAAAATTATTAGCCGTATTGTAAAACGTCGCAACGATATGAAAAGCTAAAGAGATTCTCCTAATAATTGTCCAATGATAAAACTACAAATTTGGCCAATGGAAAGGGTGATACTTGGCTCGATCACAATTCGCTCTTTGTCTCTTTTTTCTTCAACGTGACTTTAGTATATTGTAGTTTGCTACAAAAATAACCACGATAATCTCAGAGACAAAATCTTAAGATTCCGGAAGTAAATGTAAGTGGTGTTCGTAGAGTAAAAACGACAGCGTCGATTGTGAATACAGTGTTAATGAATCGAGGAGTAAAATAGTGAGCAGCAAAACACACGGAGGACACAATTCATTTTAAAGGCAGCACACACCGCGCTTTTGTGATAAATAAATCGCACAACGGACAATTAAACAGCGATACGTCATTTTCAATTACAATCCCGAGATATAACGGACATTCGTTAAACATTTTATGCGTTCTACGTCGCGTCGCTTATTTATCGCTACATACGAATCTTCGGATATTCGGTCAAATATGAGCTCGTTCGATCACACTCGCCGTTAGCAAATTATAATTACGAAGGAAAGGAATCTACGGTCTTTGAATGGTGATTTTTAAACATCCGCATCCATATCCCATATTGAACAATAAATCCGTCTCATTTCGAATTTTATCGTCTAATATGAAAATACGGAACTACCCTGGGTTGGAAATTAGGCGATCGTAATAATAAATATGGGATATGAATACGGGTTTAGGATTATACGATTCAACGTAGCTACGAGTTTTCGTAAAAAGCGATCCCGCGTGGCGTTTCGTAATATTGCAGAGACAATCTTGTACGCATTACGTACGCAAATTTTTAATTCGTTGCATTGTCGATTTGACATCTTTCTATGGTACATAATGTAAAGATAATTATAATTTAATTATGTTGAGACGTGCATATAATTTGTAGAAACGATGCGGTTATGTATTCAGTAGAAATCAATAATAAGTTCTTTACCGTAATAGCAATTCTGTGATGCGTAAATTTATTCATCGCATGAAATGCAAATTATGCAACGCAATGCGTACGAACATGTTTGGATGGTTACGTGCATAGATACGAAACAGATGAGCAACATGATAATCAACTTACCAAAAGCTCGCTCACATCTGATAACTAAGTCAACATATGATAACACATAAATTTATCAATGATTAAATTTGATTGAAATCTGATTCCAAATCACTATTAATAAGCTTAAATTTTATTTATTCTTCTTTTTATAAATATAATATTTTTTTAAACGCGCAAAGCATAATAAAATTGATGGTAATTATACGACTATATTTTTACTTTCTTTTAACAAATCAATTTAAATTAATTTTCCTTAGTTAAAAAAAAAAGAAACGAACTTATAAGAATAAATTTTAATATAATTTTTTGTTCAATGTTGGCAAAAATAACTGATTTGTCTACTAAATGTTGACTAAATGTTAGAATTAATGAAATTATTTTTGTCGCAACTCTATTATCGCGATTATTGCTACAGAACGATTCATCTTCGTATAATATCAGATTATACAAGTGCGAGCCTTTAGAAAAGCGTGCATATTCGCTCGTGGCAAAGAACTTTAAAGTAGATATGTTTCAATGAAGAATAGAACTACCTATTCAAACGGCAGTACTTCGTCGCTCCGCTGATTCCTTGCGAGTGACGTGCACGCTTTTTAACGCGTGGCGTGAGAGATGACTTTTCAAATCTATCGCCTTTCAAGATCTCGCGTACATAGACGAGCGATAAATGATAAGCCGTGAATTGAATGACCAATTGAGTGAACTCACTTATCAAATTGAATTGAGAATCTTCTTATTTCGAGACATCTCAAATCATACATTGCGAACTCTCGCCTAAGTGTCAAACTTTAGTTAATATCAGCTACATATTTTCGAAACAAACAATTAAATATTTATTATTCTTTTGCACACAAAATGCAAAAGTATAGCATAAGACCAATTTATGTTAGAACTATTTAACATAAAATCGTCTACTGTTTATGTAACATGCTGATTGATCCGGATGATCTTATGCTATGTTATGCTTATGCACTTTGTGTGTAGCCCTTAGGACTTATCCAAATTTACATAATCGCATAAACATATACATAAAGAAAATTATTCAATTCGCATTTCTATCATAAGGACGCATTGCGATTTAATAATTTTCTTTATGCATATGATTACGCAATTGTGCAGTTTATCTCGATAAACTTTGATGGTCTATCTAGATAAATTTGCATAGCTGCATAAATGCATAAAGAAAATTATCCATTTGCATTTTACGTGCGTTTTGTAATAGAAATGTGATTATTATTACTATCTCATTTTTATTGTAACTTTCTTTATGCATATAGTTACATAGCTATGCAAGTTTATTTATTTAGATCCTAAAAGCGGAAGCATAGACTTTTGTACAATGCATAAAGAATATGTGAGAAAATTAACCAATCAGAGTCCTTCTTTTCTATGAAATAAAAAATTGATTGATTCTAGGATTAAGAAATAACGCGTTACCTATAATGCTCGTATCACACTATCGTTCGCGTTTTGCGTCTCTTGATCAATCCAAAAGAAGCTGCTGGCCAACAGATCCTTTCTGTTTGCTTAAAAGACGCAAACACGAATGCAGATGCAATCCCCAATCAGTGTGATATCAAATTAGTGTGATACCGGTATTACAATTATTTTTTTTATAGTAATGAATGAATAACGATGTTACATTTCCTTATTTATTATTTGAATAAGCATTAACACAATTATTTTTATCGTTACTTTGTACAAAACATGTGTATGAATTTCAAACAAAGAAAGTGTTTAACCATGTTGTAATTAACTATTACAAGATTTTTTTTTCTTAATTACTATTATGTTCTTTTCATATTGAACTAATCAATTAATGACCAAGACAATTGAATGCCATTTTACAAAAGATCATCAAAATTCGTGATAAAAAAAGAATGAAAATTGTAACAATTCGTTACTTTTTGAGTAAACGATAGTTATTCATTTAAATAAGTAATGAGTAACGATAACGAATTATTTTTATAAAGTAACTTTACTAATCCTAATTTATTCTCTTATGTTTTATGCATTATGCAAAAGTCTGTTCTTAGCTTTGTAATTAAATCTTCATGTTTACATTCATCGTATTTCTAATGATAAGTGGGATCATTCGTATTCGCGTATTCATTATCGCTAATCGATCGTCGATGTGCGCCTGTGATCTGACACGCTTCGCTTCAGCGGTAACTCTCTTCCGTTAGCTTCACTAAAGCTCTAGATATACCAAAGCAAAGATCTTCCATTTTCGTAGACTTACTAACCATGCCATAAACCAATAATACCAAACGCTTATTGGACTACAGATCATTATTTCGAAAATAGTGGTCGAAATAGCCAATAGGAAAGTTGTCGATATTCCGGCTCAGATAAAAGGATTGCGCTACTTTGATATATCTTAGAGCTTTAAGCTTCACCGGATCCGCCACCGGAGAACGCGAAGAGGAAGCTTGTGCGTGCGCGTGTGAATGGGACGACTACGGAATGCTATCAGCTCGATCTCAATCTGCAAATCTCTCTCCTACGCAGAGTCTCTGATCTTCGATCGGATCGGGTGCTAACGTACCTTGAATTTACGAGTTTAGTACTGCATTAGTAGTAGTAAGAGTATCACGTGTCACGTGAAAGTAAAAACTGCACCGAAGGCTCTGAACTGAAGGAAATGATCTCTTACTTTCCAGCACCGTCTTTCCGCCTTTCTTTCTGTTTTTCTATTCTATCCATCTAAATCTCTCTGCCTCTTTTTTTCTCCTCTCATCTTTTATGTTGCTCTTTTTATTCTTGAGTGGCATCCCTTTTTTATGTTTCAGAGATAAGCTAATTGTGAGAATAAATATAATAAATAATTGCTAAAATTAAAACGTGCGTAAATGTGTCGAGTTAAATATTGCACGAGACATAATTTATCTAAATAGAGAACTTATTTTCGAAGGTCGAGGAAAAAAAGAAAGATGTTCAAGAATTTTCGAGACACACATCTTGATCGTATAAAAATTATTCGTACCAAATGTCAGTCATAACCGTATAATGCCTCTCAAGAATTAAAAACTCTTTTCTACCGCTAAAATTACCCACCATCATCACATTTCTCTTCCCGTTTCTATAGGCTGCCTCCTGTCGCTCTGCAGTCGCGAAACTTCAATTTGCCGTAGCCGTACGATAAGTAAAGCGTATGATAAGTCACTCTCTGAGCTGTACTAGCTACTTATATATCGCCATACCACCTACCGCCATTGTCATTGCTACCCCCGCAATCTAACTTCGCAACTCCTCGTGATCTCGTGTCGCTCACCTCGTGGATTTCTGCTCTGTGCTGTCGATCTGTCAGCTCTCTATTAGTCCTTTGGAACGTCGCGATGTGCGCGGCTCAGCGTATATGATCGTAGAACGATATCAGCGTTTACTCCTCTACGCTGTGTCAGACTTGGTAGTCGCTTCTTTGCCTTTGTCTCTCTTTGTCTATCTCCTTCTTTCTCTGCATCTTTCTCTTTACCTTCTCTCTCTCTCTCTCT
>NW_012130094.1:2189026-2193369 GCF_000143395.1 Atta cephalotes | reverse complement strand
GCTCTCTCGCTCTCTCTCGCTCTCTCGCTCTCTCGCTCTCGCTCTATGGTATTTCGAGAGCTATGAAGTTGCTTTTCTGTTTCTCTCTGTATCTCCCTCTGGCAAGGCTTATTAAAAGTTCCACCGTAAGAAAAAAAAATAAACTGGTTGGCGCATACTTCACGATCACGTAGAAATTTAGACCTTATCTCGAATCACACGCAGAACTTAGTGCTCGTTCTTTTTGCCCCCTCGCTCCCCCCATTTCTACAATTCTGTCTATTTTGCCCTCTCTCTTTCTTTGACACGCGTTCGAGCATTTGAATCTCGTGCGGTTGATGCAGTACGTAGTATATTACGTGCATGGCGCACACACTGATTGATTCTGCTGCTGGTAACAAAGTGAATCTCAATACATGGAGCATATTGATAGTAGAAGATATATGGAAAGTGCATCGCTCTCTTCCCCTACTTCTACTCCTCCTCTTCTTCTTCTTCTTCTTTTACTACTTCTTCCTGTGCCACCTCGCTAATTTTGTTCACTGCTTCTGAAGTGGCATTGCTCGACTACGCCAAATGTAGTTATAATTATTATTATAGAAGCTACTGAGGGTTGGAGTATAAAGTTCAAGAGCGAGTATTTCCATTGTACTACACGAAAAGAACAGTTTTGTAGAAGTATCTAAAAATTTAGCTAGATATACACCTTTTTAGTTAAATATAAATCTAAAAATAAATTGTGTTGAAAAATAATTATATAGAACGCTCAAGCTTGTTGAGTAGAATGTCAAAATTTTTTTGCATCATTGCTTATCAGGCTTGAATATCCCACATAATTATTTTGATGATTTAACAAAATTATTTTTAGATGATATATCTCTTTAGATATTTCAATAAAATCTTTCTTTCCGTGTGCGATATTTGTTAAAATCGATATATTTGATGATATGATATATATTGAAATCTGATTGAACGTGAAAATGTAATATGATAGATTTACATAAAGGTTTGTTTAATTTAACATATATTTAATATATGCATATATATATATATATATACATATGTATATATATTTAGTGTGTACAAAACATTCATATACGATAGCGTAACAATATAAAATTAGAGTAATTATTCCAGACGTTGAATTATGTTACATGCGAATTCGGCATATTTATTTGAGCTACGTGTATACAAAACCGCAATTCTCTATTATATTTCATTAATTTTACTGTACGACAACAAAAGTCATTAGCACGAACATCGTCAGTTTTGCAAATCAAATTTTAATACATTACACAAGAATACGCATTGGAAATACTCGCTCTCTGATCTCGATGAAGACAGATCAGTTTATTCAAGACGTACATTCTAGAATAAAGATAATAATAATAATCTTGACATCAGTTGCTTAAATATAAAATCAATAAGAAATGATGTATTTGATATTAAATGTATTTGGTATTGAGAATCGGAAGGAAGGCAGATTGAAAAAAGAAAAATATAGCGAATGCTATGATTATTAGAAACAAAATGTTACCGAGAAAACTGTAAGATATACTGAAAAACTTTGTTGAGTAAAGAATAATAGAGCAGAACGGACTCTCTCGCGGAAGAAATAATAGACGAATATGCGCGCGAAAATATTCACACGAAGGAACGGAGAGCTTCATATTTTAGAAATGCCGGAACATAATCCATTATTCGGGATGCACATGGAAAATGTTTGCGAAGGACTAATCCATAAATCAAGAATACTGAATATTCAACTTTTTCTTTTATATGTAGATCATTTTTGCGTTTGAATCATTGCTGGCACATAAAAATTAAAAATTAACCAAAACAATACACGCGTTTTGCGACGGCGATAATAATCTGGCACAATGCCGTACACACCATATTTTGGAAACCTCGACAGACGATTCGCAAAATCACTGCGGTCGACTACCACGACAGAATTGCGCACGATGATTATAGTTTATGCGTGAAAGGAGCGGTATACAATAATACATGCATTATCAACGATGAAATAATGTGCAGACTTCGGTAACGAGAGTCGCAGAGAAAGAGAGAGACTATATTACATACGCATTATGCATACATGTATATGCGGAGAAATACGAAGCTGAGCACGAACGGGAACAGCAACCCATTTCGATGAGGATGCAACAAATGTCATGCTATATATCTCATTGCAAAATATAATCTACGCTGTTGCGTATATATTATTGTATATACATATATATATATATATATATATATATATATATATATATATTGAAAGACAAACTATAATTGAATTTATTGAAGCTATTGAATCTGTAATAGCACAACATTTCCGCAGGTACTTTCCATATATTTTTGGCTCCATTATATCAGAAAAACCGCAATTTCGCGTGGATAATCATTTATCATTCGTGAATAATTACAGAAAATGTATCATAACTATGTGACTGTTATATATTAACGATATCGCCGTCTATTTGGCTCTTATTCCAGCAATTAATTCAGTAATTGAAAGGCTTAGCGGAATGAGAATTGCAATTATCGTAAATTTAGAAAAACGAAAGCTTTGCTGAAGTGTATTTTATTCCACTTACAACAGCAAGGAACTTACTCTATCATTTTGTGGTACAAAATGATTCTGCAGTTACGAGATATTCTACAGTTATGAGTAAATGTTAACAGTAGTGACGTTTAAACTGTATAAGAATTAATTGTTAGTTAGGACAAGACTTAACGAAATCTCCTCAATCCAAAATCAACGAAGTAAATTGCGAAACGTGATGTATGCAATAATCTTAAGCAATATAAAACAAATTTTATTTCCGCACTAATCTGTACGCGGTGTCCCCGCGTTAACCACTGTCGGGGCGCTTAAAAATGATTCATTTTACAATTAAACATAGTTAGGTTTAACTTCGCGAGCCATTAAGCTCTCGCAGCTCTTTCTCCAACGATATATCACTTTTACTGCTGATAAGCATGCAGTGGGATGCGCAATTTAGACGACATTGTTTGAGCACTGTACTGCTGGAAATTTCTATCTCTTCCAGTATCTTCTCTTTCTCTCTATATCCCTAGTCTCTTTGTGCCCCTTATATTCTACTAACAGAGACGACTCTCTGTACATATAACTTATTATTTGAACGTCCACTTCCATTTATTGGTCACGTATGCTCAAGTACAGATAAATATATATCAGGATCAAACAATGTTCTATACGGTGTAAACGTAAAATCGATCGAAATTACATGTTGCCTTCTCATCCCTCCGTAAACATCTACTATTTCTTCCTGTTCATTTCCCATTTCTTTTACACACTTTAGAACCTGTCTTAAGCAAAATTTTTATTTCTTAATTTTCATATATATTATATTTATGTATAATTGCAAAAACAATTATTTTTTACATCAGGAATATGCAAGAAAAAATTAAATTATTCATCTCGAATTTTCTGTTATATTTGTGAAAATTGATTAGAATTTCATATAGGCATTTTATTTATTATAATTTTCTTTCTTACTTCCTTATGTATTTTTCTTCTAATAGAACTTCTAATAGGAATCAAAGAAGCTACATGATTTGCGGATTATCTCCGTGTTTTGATACATCATTAAATGCCAATATTTCGTATACAGTTTACTTCAGAGAGAGAGAGGTAACTTGATACTATTGTATCAAATTGCTTCTCGGCCTGATGAAGCAAACTGTAACGTTAACAAAATATTGGTATTTAAAGATATACAGGATATTCCGAATTTAAACGTTAAAATTGCGGGAACATAATGGAGAAGATTGATAAATTAAGAAAAAAAAGTTCTTTAGAAATGTACTTGTTTTTACTTCGTTTTGGAGGAAATCACAAAAAAAAGACAAAATGTACTTTTCATTTTTGTATTTTTTTTACTTATTTATTCACGTTGTCACTTCCTTAATGCAGATATTGTTCAAAATATGGACCTATTATTTATCAATGACTTATATCATTCTTCTATTTGAAAATTGGCACGTATATTCTCACATCACTTCTGAAGTATCGTCGCAAAAATCCTATAGGAAAATAATAATATTCCGAAACTTTTATGTTTGTTTAGACTTCTGCTTTTAAATAAATAATAAAACAAATGCAAAAATGAAAACTATGGTTTGTCTTTTTTTGCGATTTTCTTCAAAACAATGCAAAAACGGGCATATTTTCAAAAACTTTTTATTTTATTTTATCGATTCCCTATATTTCTAAAGTTTTGACATTTAAATTTGAGACAACCAATATATATCAAGATACGGAAATAACACACACACACACACACACACACACACACACACAACAAAGCATATATTAGTTTCTTTAGAAAGAAAATATG
>NW_012130094.1:2181390-2183352 GCF_000143395.1 Atta cephalotes | reverse complement strand
AGAGAGAGAGAGAGACATATAACCATATAACGAACAAATTATTTCGTCGACAAGTCACTCAAAGTAATTAAAGGATAAAAAAAAGGACTTTCGATAAAAAGAAAATGCATTTGGAAAACGAAATAAACGACGAAAGCCTTGGACTGATTACGGAAAAAAGGGTAAAAAGCGAGCGTCGATAATGAAATTAATTATAGTTCGTACAAGTAGATTGCATTCGAAGTACTTAATAAGTACTAATAGTACGAAGTGCTTAATAAGTACTATGGTAACTCTACAAAACGAAACGCGGAAGTCCTACGAGCAACATCTTATCGAAAATTATTCACGATTGAACGTTTACACAAGTATGACACTATGCGGAGCAATAATTAATTCTTTAATAAATCGACAATCTTTATTATCTTGTACAAAAGTGTAATATCCGATATTAACATAAAATCAATATTAATCTGATATTTATAAAATAAATTAAATTATGAAATGTTTTATATATATATATATATACATATATACACACTCACACACACACACACGTATATACATATTAATTTCCCTTTTATATTATTTTATAATATTATGTGTGATAAGTTAAACAGAAATTGAAACATGAAATGTTTGTAAATACATTGAAACTAAATACATTAAAATGAGAATTAAATAAAAATTTAATTTTATTCAAGAAAGATCTTTGAAACTTTAATTCTGTTATTATGAAATTGCAGACTGTTTACAAAACAGGTTCACGATAATGCTTTAGAAGTACAGTGTCGATGGTGATGTAAATAACATCATGCTTACGTGAATAGCATGAAAACTTCTCGGTCAAGTAGCGTTTATTTTATATATACATTCATGGAAATTAAAGGCCGTAAAAAAAATGAGAGGAATTTAAATTGCTACTCTTACATCTTTTCAATAGCAAAGATATTCCGCTTATAAAACTCTTAACGCCCCACAATTATAAATCATAATTAAAGCGACGTGTCAGCTTGATGTTAAAAAAAAATACATCTTTCAAATTCTACTTCAAAACTACTTTATATCGCGTTTCATTAATTCTTTTTAATAATATATTATTTCATAATTTGAGTCGATAATTCTTTATATAAAATAATTGTTTATATAATTACGAAAAATTCATATATAAAATAAAATCCATGCAAGATTTCTATACCTTTCTATCGTATAATTTATTGTAATGCAAAAATATAATTCCTTAATTCATTAATTACGCATCATTATTTTTTATTTTCTCACCAAATAATCTCGTATAACGGAGGAACATCGTCATTCAATACAATGATCATAAATTCTGCATTAATCATCACATTAACCCATCCGGCGTTGCAACGCATGTAATAACTAATTAATTCGTTGGAATAATTTAAATTACGACCTATCTGTCAGTTGAAAATTTGACGACGTCAGCTATTTCATCGGATATAATTAAATTGGAGCATATGACGGCTAAAATAAAGCATACATGAAGCCGAAGTCAAAATATATATTGTATTTTACAAAGATTTTTCGGATTTTTCACCTGCCGAATCGAACAACCAGATGATTCTGTTAATAAAGCCTGCTAATAAAGCTAGAAATGAAATGTTTTTCACGCTTCGTATTGCACGTAATTTTTATCCGTTATCTCAATGCGTATTTGCTCACGTGCGTACGAAACAAATATTTGAAGTAAATATCGCTAGCTATGACGTTGCACGTTCCGGCAATTTTGCTATTCTCTTCATGCTGCATTAATGCGAAAACCGCCGCGCCGCGTCATGTTTCATTCGGGAAAAATACGTTGTTTGATCTAATATCCATAAAAAATAAATTTATTAAAAACAAAAATATTTCCATCAATATAATCAATGTGAGAGAGAGAGAGAGAGAGAGAGAGAGAGAGAGAGAGAGAGAAGAGAGAAGAGAGTACTTACCTAATTATAACTAAAATTAAAGTAA
>NW_012130094.1:2176868-2181118 GCF_000143395.1 Atta cephalotes | reverse complement strand
ACACACACACACACACACACACACACACACACACACACACACACACACACACACACACACACACACACACACACACACACACACAAAACCGCCACAAAGTATATGATATGTCATCTTTTTCGGAATGCTACTGCCTGCAAACATATATTGAATTACTTGATTTAAATAATGCGCTGAAAGAATTACTATTGGTAACGATAGTCGCATCGCAGACGCGAGGCACAATGAAGCAACAATGCTGCGGAAACTCGTATAGCGTTCAATGTGATTTATTTATTTACCTTCGCAAACATAACCACGTACGCTCACAAAAGCGCAAGCTACCGACAGGTGGACGATACTGATAAAAATCGTAAGAGAACTCGCGTGTGACTTATTTAAACGCCTCTGTATGTGTGTATCGCTAACATCCACCCACGCAACAAAGCGAAACGAGGCTACGTCGTCGCCGGCTACAATGGCTATCGTGTAAAGCAGAGACTCTCAACAGTTTGTAATGCCTATAAGTTTGTAACATATAACAATTTAATTGCCATAATGTCAGATTAAATAATAGCCTTGCTTCGATAACTGTTAGTTTAAAGAGAATATGAGATAATGTACAAAATTATTAATTGTCAGCAACTATACATCTTCCTAAACTTTTTGTTCATTTAAAATTCTTTCGTATCTCTCAATGTAAAACAATGTACAATCTTACAATGTAAAGCATTTAATAATGAGAGACATATCTACAGAATTACGCAAAGAAATGTCGTATATTTAATTATCTCTTTAAATTATACTTGTGCAATATCGGTTTCTTTGAACTGTGTGAGCAAATTCTGTACTTTATGGAAATTCTGTATAGATGTAGAATGAGTCAGAATTGATAACAGATAGTTGACTTAGATACTTGATTAAAATATTGACTTTGACACTTTAAAATGTTAATAAAGTTATATTATTTTTCTCGAAAATAAAAATTGTTACAGAAGCTCTCGGAGATGTTTCCACACACAGTTATGCCGTGAACTATTTGAAGATTTGCGAAAAATGGACGAAAAAGGATGCAGATGCGTCTTCAAGAAATTGTGAAATAAAATGGCGGTCATATTGATTATGCATTAGAAACAACTTTTCAAACTTTGATAAATATTTCGTGCTACTCTATTTGCATCAATTATAATAATTATAAGTTATTTGTCATGAAGCACTTTTTTGTCCGTAAAAAAATATCTATGCAAATACTAAGAAAGTAGAAGTTAACATCGCTACTTATCGTAGTAACCTCATATCTCTTTCAGTCGATTGAAGAATTCATTCGAGCAGGTGGACGATCTGAAAGCCACTCGACCAAGCCATGTGAGTTTCTATGACTCCTTCTTCTCCTGTTTCTTCTTTTTTCGCGTTTACTCTTTCCGTATTCTTACAGTCGGCTACGAAACGACCCGTTGCAGTCTCCGAGTATCATGCAACTTTGACGAACGCCGTACCCGAGAACGTTCGCTATTTTATTCCCCGTTCTTCGTGGCTGCACAATGAGTCAACGATTTCTCTTTTCTCCTATGTCATCATGACTTACTTCTTCTCCTTCCTGTGCTCTCGTACGAGTAAATTGCAACCGTTTCCACAAAGATTGAACGATGCAAGTCGACTTCTCTCGTTGAGAGAGTTATTTTAAGAAGAGAAGTTTTCGTACAAGAAAAAAGAGAAAGAGAAAGAGAGAAAAGCCTGCGATGCTCGGATCGAGAGAGCGAGAACTTATGAGAGAGGAAGTCAGAATTGGGAGTAATATTGTGGCGGAACTTCGACGCGAAATCGCAAGAGAGCAATTTTTGTAATAGCTCTCTTTCGACACATTGCGATGCACTTTTCAAATGTTCTTTCTTCAAACTTTTCATTCGCCGCGAGTTCGCACTGTAAGTGAGAAAATATGGCAAACCACGTAAATAATCCATTGACGGAGATATGGTGACCAAAGTACGAAATACGAGATTGTAAATGGCGCGGCTTAGGAAGAACGTTTCAGAATTTTTTCCTCGGAAATGCTGGAAAGTCCACGTAACTGCATAAAAGTCGAAAGACGTAAAAAGCGTTCGCACGTGGCCAGGCCGTAAACGCACGCGTGCAGTAATCAAAGGCAACTACAAAACGTACGACAATACGTACAAAATGATGGAAAAGAGATAGAGAAACGAGACGTGACAGTGAAAACAGGACAAGAAAAAAAAAGGACAGGGAAACGACATTTATGAAAAGCAAAAGAAATTTGCGTTTCCTACAAATGTGTGCACATGGCCGAGCACCGCTCGGCATAATTGAAAAGTAATAGAAAATGAGTGAAAATATTATGGCGAGAGATCCTTAAATGCAATCGGATATTATTTCCCTTCATTTTTTTAGACGCGAAGTAGCGTCGTTGATGAGAATACAGTGGAGAGTCCTACGTGACATTACGAGCAAAATTCGAGCAAATAACGAGAAGCAATGTAAGACGAGTTTAGGGAGGGGCAAGATGAGAAGGAAAATAATGGAAAAGCCGAGTGTTCCCATGATGAGATTGGTGATCAAAAAACGAGCAGAGAAAACGGTGATGTAATGAGAACAATCGTTCTCTAGGAGCGTCAAAGGACATTGCAAGTATATTAAAATTCACAGTAATCATCTGCAGGAATGAGGTCTCTTCGCGACCCTCGACTGTAAACGACATTATGCCAGAATAATGTAAAAGTGCCTCCCTAAAAGCGGAATAAAATCAAGAGCGATCAAGAGGCAATGCATATGTCAAGTACTGGATGTAGGTTGATATGAGAATGGTAGAATTTGCAAAATGACATTCTAGAGGAATAACAACAATGCAATTAATGGAACTGTCATAAAGAAAGTTGCTGGCAATGAGAAAACGCAACGATGCCGTTGCCGATAATTCTCGGCAATATTTTCCTCCTTAGAAGGTATAACTTTCGATAACGATAGAAGTCATGCGTTTTATTAAATGTTCAAAGTGATGACGCCAATGGATATACTGTTTGTGCTGTCTCTCCGGCAAGATGCAGCATTGTTGAAACTAGAAAAATACAACCTTGATCATAAGTATAAAGTACCCTCAATTTATTGTATTTCTTAGAAAAGGCGGTAATAAAAGTCAAAGGAAAGCTAACAAAAATATTAAAACTTTTGTAAAAATAAATGTCATTTCTCAATAAAATCGCTTTTTAATTTATTTTTCGTTGGGTGTATAACATTTATGTCATTTTGTGAGACTGCTTTATACTTCTTCTTCTTCTTCTTTCTCTTTAAATCTCTGTAAGGTTTTTCGACCCATTAAAAAGAGTCAGAGTATCATGCAATACGGATCCAAAAATTCAGTGTTTGTCTCGTCGGCAAGCAGAAATTATACATATATTATTCACAAACGTTTGAAAATTCCTGAATCTCGGTGTCAAAACCAAAACTTTGCGTAACGAAGTCCGAAAACAATGCTTTATATTTTTATGAACAAGGCTATTTATAAACTTTGCTGAGAATGAGCACTCAAGCTAATTTCTCAACTCAACGTAAATAATACACCCTGTTAGACGTCAAAGAAGCAATCCTTTGAGTTAAACATTTTGTTATTTTTAACTTCTATATCGAAATGTAAAGCAATTCATTTTTATAGTTGAATTGCTTAATTTTAAACAATGTTCATATACTTATTAGTAAATAAAACTAAAATTATTTAATTCAAATTTAATACATTTCTTGAATTAAGATGTTTATTTTATTATTTTAATTAAATTGGCAATATACTGAAAAACAGCAATAGTGACCTATAAAAATGATTCAAATTGGATATAATTTGACATTATGAATTGAACAGTGCAAATACAATTTATAAGTTTGATGAAATATGAAACAAGAAAAAAGGTACTGTCTACACGATCATCGAAGTAGACAAGCACTTTTACTGTCAATTCATGCTTAACAAGATGAGTTCGAAACGCTTGCGCGAAAGCGGGAGTAAGATAATGCCAGTACAAAAGAGAAATAAAAAGCGTTTGTAGTATCGATAAAACCGGTCATTCCGACCAAGGGTCAGTTTCGCAAGTCCTACGTAAATGCGGAAATTGAGTAAAGTAGTAAAACCAGATGTGCAGAACGGGGACATAAAGCCCATAATAAAAAAATAATGGATGCAATTTGTCAAGACACACGCATAGAGAGAGAGAGAGAGAGAGAGAGAGAGAGAGAGAGAGAGAGAGAGAGAGAGAGAGAGAGAGAGAGAG
>NW_012130094.1:2168159-2174212 GCF_000143395.1 Atta cephalotes | reverse complement strand
GAGAGAGAGAGAGAGAAAGAGAGAAAGAGAGATTTCCCTAATTATCAAATTTAAAGAAATTAGTTAGTTAGAGAAAATGATATCAAGCAGAAAATATCTTGCATCTCTTCGTGCTAAATTCTAGAAAATGATTTATCTTTTTTAACGAAGAAAACATATCACTGTTAGATAAAGATATTCCTTTGCCTTTAAGGTTGGTAATTCCATACATCTCGACCAGTTTCCGTTCCTGTGAATCAATCAAGCGATTTTACTTTCATGATAGATCACCATCGAACGATCAATGGAAGGATTAAGTTATTGGAAACGTCATAAATATATAGCTGGCACGTAATGGCAGACGAGTCTTAAGGATCCATTAATAAAAGCAGGAGAAGAGATAGCCGTTTTTGTACACGGCGATTAATCAGCCTGACGCTCATACCGGGCTTTATGGACCCGGTTAAACATAGCCGCTGAGATAACACGAGAAGTTAAAAAGGCAACGCTTTTAGCATTTTATTCATCGTCACTTGAAGCTCTCCCGTTCCTTCTTTTTATTTTCGCGCGCGCTTCGACTCGGAATCATTTGCGAGTCTCTGCTTTGATACAGTATTTCCGGATATATTCGCCGAGTTACGGCGATCCAATAATTTAGCAGGAAAATTAGGGAATATGTAATTAGAGTTACGAGCGAATTTTCGCAGTCGCAGGAAGAGGAATAAATATTCGACTGTCCGTGCGCAGCCAAGGCGAAGCAAATGAAAACTTACCGCTCGAAAATTTTTAATTTGCGAGAAATGTTTCGCGATATGACGTTGCCCTGCTCATAATAGACTTAGTTATTTATCTGTAAAAAAAAGATAACCCAAGATAAAATGGAATATTAAAATGATTTACAGCGTGGCGCCGGTATATTTTAAGACTCGTATGTTTAACGAGACATTAACCGGTTGAGGAGATTTTTAAAATCGATTTGAACATTACACAGCATAAATGTGCGTTAATAGGGCTGATTATTTTCGTCACGAGAGGGAGAAGATAATCTTCTCAAAATGGTAATCGCTATAAGTAATATAAGAGTAATACAAAAATAAAACTAACTGTGTGTATTAATCATTATCCGATGCATGTATACTACCACTTGCGATTGAAGTAAACTTCGATTGAAGTAAACAGTAGATTTTCAACGTTCCAAGACAACTTTCTTAAGAAATTCTATGTTAATCGTGATGACATCCCTTTGCAGAAATGTAATTTATTATTGAAAATTATTTGTTTTGAGTATTAAAAGCACTAAACACAACAACGTTTCTAATACTCAAAATAAATAATAATCATCAACTTACAGTATTAAGTTTCTGAAAGGGACAAAGACAACCGCGTCGAAAATAAAAGTCGAGAGATGAACTACATCCCAATCCGATTGTAGTGCGTAGTTTTAATCGCAGCTTAAACGTTCTCACGATATGCATCCTGTGTACTTCTACGTTTAAGTGTTATTAGATTCGTCGATAACAAACTTTAGACAATTACAGAAGGCTTTTGTGTGCATTTTCGGTAAAATTGCATTTTCGATAGTTGCATGATAATGTAAGTGTTCTCTCCGTCAATTTCTCTGCGTAACACACCATTGCCTCTTCCTTTTCGTACACGCCTATACTCTGCGCGCAAGTAAGTACATTCTATTTTCAATTTTCTTACTTTCGCTTATCTAACACCAGAAAACGTACGTAAGTTACCTTCACTGTTCTGGCGAAATGAGAACTGCTGACTTCAGCGTAACTTCAGCAGGTGAACTGGATTACGCGTATTGATGTATCCTGTAGAAATTCTGGAAATGTTAGCCCCGTTAGATGAGTGAAACCTTAAACATAAATCTCACGAAATAAAAAACTGAGAGATATCTAAAGAAAAAAATTAGAAAAAAAATTAGAACGTCCTTCGGATATCTTTATAATACATCCTATAGACATTTTTCTATTGCCTGTGTCAAAACTGCATAAAACTGTGAAAAATCTGTAAAGCAAATGTTACACTACGCATTGGAAAGTAAGAATTGCGAATTATAGATTAAAATTCGACCAGTCAGATAACTTTTAACTTTAATCTGTTTCCTTTCGATTAGCTGAATTCTAATCTTCAATTCAAGTCTCAATCTCCAATACGTAATGTAACACGGGCTTAAGGAATCTGAATAATATCTCGTAGATATCTTCATGTAGATATTTTTGTTACTAGATGTAGTATATGCTATTCTTACTCATGTATGTGTGCTTTTATCTTTAGCTGTGTTATCTGTCCCGATTATTATATTACCGATTAATAATACGCTTGTTTCGCTTGTCTATTATTTCTTTCTCAACTTTCGCCTCGAGTGTGAGTCTATTCCGTGACAGGTCCATTCGGATGGCACTGAACCGTCGTATGTTGTGACTGCGAGTGTGTCACTATTGAGTGTATGTTTGCTCTCACTCGCGTGGAGAGGCTCGAATTCTTGTCGCGTCTGAAGAATGTTCCGTGTATGTTACTTACTGTATTTACTCGCTACAGTATAGAGAAATCGGTGAAGGTATTCTAGTGAAAGCTCCGACAGGAGACAAAAATAAAAAGAATTAAAGCATCCGAGAGATAGCAGAGAATAGAAAAGAAGGAGTAACTGTGCAAAATGCAAGGCTTAAACGAATTAAAAGCGGACTCTTGTTCAATAAATATAATATCAAGAAATCCGTAAAAATTACATCTAAGGAATGGCATTATTCTTTGGAAAGTGCGCTTAGCGTTAAAATATTTCAGACGCGGACATTCTCACGTCTGAATTTTTGAGTCTCTTCACGCGCACCGGAAACGCGCGAGCACTCGTATAAACGAATGAAAGATTATTAAATATGTATGTCGAGCAAAAATGGAACCAGAGATATCAAGTAAGAAGGTTCACAAGACGGAGACGATTACGATCTGAGCTGAGCTAAAAGAATCCAGGAGAATAATCTTTCATTTTCAACGAGAGAGCTGCTAACAGCGTCTCGCTCCACATTATTTCCGTGACTAATCGCCTTCTTTCTGTATTCTTTCTTCGGGGGATTTTCGGGAACACCTCGATTCAGGATCATACTTCAATTGCATCATGTTCATGGTGGCGAGCAGCGTCGTGCTGACCGTTCTGGTGCTCAACTATCATCACAGATCGCCCGACAGATACGTGATGCCAAATTGGGTAAGAAAACATAATAAAATTGAACTGACTGTATCACAGATATAGTTAATTCTAATTAGTGATGGCATTTAAGTCTGATTAATGATGAATAACAGTATTAAATGCAATAAATGTAGCGTGTAATATTAATGATGCAATGTTGAAATAAACAATGGTAATTTGTCATCAAAATAATTTTGAATGGAGCAAATAATTCTAATAATTAAATAAACATTAATAAATAAATAAACACTAATAAACGTTGATGAATATAATCATTATAGTTGCATAGTTATTTGTGCTTCTCTTTATAATTTTGTGCATTTTCTGTTTGTTGAAATGTGTTTATCATTCGTATAGATAGCGTAGCAGATTATGTATCATACAATAACTAGAAAGAAAATTAATTAAACTTATGTATAGTAGGAGCTTTTTGATTTGCTCTGAAAGAATGTTTTGATCGATTATGTATAGTTAAATATTTTATTCGAATAAAGGTTAATCATTTTAGACATATACATATAATTGATACAATAGAAATAAGCTGCTTAACTAAACGGATTAAACAAGATTGCACTTGCTTTCGTCATTGTTATAGTGGCATAAATTTAATTGCCTTCTATCGCACTCTACAATTGAATAAACGCAGTAATTTTGAAATTATGCAACATAATCGCATTAATAAAATGTAGTCATTTAAGCATATTTCAGATTTTTTTTTAATTCATCATTTTCAATGAAATATTTAGATAATTATAATGAAATGATAAAATCTTATTTATATCTATATCTTAATATTTCTAATTGCGTTATTTGGAGCAAATGGAAATTATTACAAATTTAATTTTTTTTAATAAATCAGGTGCAGTTAATTCGTGAACTCTAAATAATGCGAAATTCAAATTATTGCACGCAAAAAATACTTTGTGTAATGGATAATAATACGTTGCACAGTAAGTTAAGCGAGGTGATTACTACCACCGAAAACAGTGTTTCTTGAAAGTTTAAAATATCTTCGAGATATTGGTCTCTTCAACTCACTCTCGACCAATGTCAGTCAGTTAATGCAGTTAAATTTCTTCATGCAAGCCTACACATATACACATGTTTGCTTGGATTGCTTGGGTACTCTGAATTTAAACAAATACATTGCATTTACAAAATTCCTACAGTATATATTTACATACGTACGTCAATATGTATAATATGCATTGCATAGTATTTGATTTATTATTTCATTAAAGAAATAACATGCGACTCGGCTTCGAATTTAGATATAAAAGAAGTTAAAATTAAAATTATTGAGTAAATACTTTATTTATGAATTTGTATTTTTTAATGTTGTCATGACCTGAAAGTCTAGAGCTTCCTACACAAACAACAAAGTAATTTATGGACGATCTTGTTTTCGAGATTTGTTAAATTTGATTCTGGTCTCAGAAAAAAAAAATTAAATTTCAAAAAAATTAATTCATATTTTAAAAAACTGATTATCGTAAAACTCAAATTTTAAGAAGTTCTTGGTATTGTTGAGTTTGAATGAATTAAAATAGCTTGAAAACATCGAATTCCGAAAGAGTAATAACCTCCATGGGAAGGATTCTATGTCACAAGATTCATAATTAGGGTTTAAAAATCAGCTTAGAAATTAATATTAATTATATAAATTAATTTAATATTAATTATTTACGTAGCAATAATTCATTTCAAATAAAGTAAAACTGGAAACTTGAATTTTTATATATCTGTATATTTCTCAATTTAAAATTCCTAAAATCGAGTTTTATAATAATCAAATTATATTTTAAATTCTGCCATCATATTGAATCTAATATTTTTATTTTTGATCATAGATAAATGAAGTATTATTAAATTAATAGCTATGGGCCAAGTTTTAAATAAAAATTAAGCCAATTGTTTACAAAGTAAAAAGGCTAATTCCGCAAAAGAAGTAAGTAATCAACACAAAGGATTAAAGATAAAGAATTAAATATGCATTTCACGTATAATTATTGAAAAGCCATTGTACTACATTACACTAAAATAAATTATTTTAAGCGGAATATAACTGTGGAATAACTAAACAATATATAACTTTGAATGTTTCGTAACTTTTATTTTAAAAATTTTCTAAATAGGAGAAGTATACTCATTATTCCTTATAATAATGCTTATCGTAAAGTGTTCGTGGCTTATAAACTACATATTGTAAATCCTTGAAAAATATCAAACTTTGCATATGATGCACGCGGATGCCACTTTAAAATTCTATACTCTTCAATTCCGGTTTTTCGTTCTCGTTGCAAAATTCAAGGGAATGAAATTGCGAAGAATTTTTGCTAGAGTGACGATATGATATGTGATGCAATTGCAAAGTTTAACGAGTCAATAATTCGATATTCACGCAGACAAAAGTAGTGTTTCTACAATGGCTGCCATGTGTGTTGCGCATGAGTCGACCGGGCAAGAAGATCACAAAGAAGACCATTCTCATGAGTAATCGGATGAAGGAGTTGGAGCTGCAGGAAAGGAGCAGTAAGAGTTTACTGGCGAACGTTTTAGACATCGACGATGATTTTCGCCATGGAAACAGCGCCGCCAATCCTGCCTCGGGCTATATAAGGTACCACGAATTCTCCATCCATTCAATCTTTTCAGGTCGTTGCATTTGGCGAAAATTCCGCGATGGTTTGCCATCCATTTTCTCGATCAACTGCGCTCCTTTTTTTATTAACAATGGAGTGGTTGTTGTTTGACGGGCAAATGTATTGTTCATGAGAAACAGAGACCATGTCACGTTTTAATCCCATTGGACGAAAAAACAATGAGAGAGAGAGAGAGAGAGAGAGAGAGAGAGAGAGAGAGAAGAAGAAAGAAA
>NW_012130094.1:2160049-2166716 GCF_000143395.1 Atta cephalotes | reverse complement strand
ACACACACACACACACACACACACACACACACACACACACACACACACACACACACACACACACACACATATGTGTGTATATATAAAGATGTTCTGTAAATAGAGATACAATCGTAGGGAAGAGATTGATTCTATTAACATATGTGTAATCTAAAAAACGTAGAATACAATTTTTCGAAATAAAGCTTTATTTTCGAGCAATATATTCAACAATTTATAAAGTAATAAAACATCATGCTGTTTTATTGTATATTCTTAATTATCAATATAATAAATATGAGCAGAAATAATAGTTTGCAGTTAAATCGTACCCCACAAATATTTACAAACGAATTTTCCTGAAAACAAAGCCTCATATGGAAAAATTTTATTTTTCTAAATTTTCGATTTATTTTTTCAAATAGAATCATCGCCTTCCTGGTTATGTCAGTATTTACGGAATATTTCGTATATAGTTCGCAATTAAAATCTCGTTAAAGAAAAAAATTTCTATGGTCATAAGCAATGTGAATCTCAATGAACATTTCAAATTACCATAACAATTTACAAGTCGTTCCAAATGTAGAACTTCAATATTTATGCTATTTAACTTCATACAAACTTTGCATTATGTTATACCGAGATGGACTATTTTAATAATTACAAGCCATAATGTGGCGCTTTGAAGAGCCGGAATTTCATGAACTCTCCGATGATCTATGCGAAATGTCTGTTAATGATCTTGAGAAAAAACGTGTGATAGAAACTTTGAGAATAATAATTTACATAATCTTTTACAGTAGGTCAGCGTACGGTACACCGTTGTCGACCAGGCCAGCGACGGTTGAAGAGACTTCGGCATCGTTGCCTCTCAGCGGCATGCAGAGGGAACTTCACACAATTCTCAAGGAATTGCAGTTCATCACAAGCCGCATGAAAAAGTCGGATGAAGACGACGAGATCATTAGCGACTGGAAGTTCGCCGCCATGGTGGTCGACAGGTTGGATGTTTTAAATCTTTCATGTGGCTTCAGTTCAGTCGTGCGCACATGGCGGGTCCGAATCTCTGGTGGAAAATTGCGAACAAAGAAGCTTTTATATTGGAGTTCGAAATTCAGATCCTTGTTCTTCGTACGGTGAAAAACTTGTTTCATTTAGGCGCCAGATCGCCGATTCGTCGGACGAATCCATTACGTGATTGTTTCAAACTTTTATTTGTTTTAACTATTCAAAATTTTTCTGCTCAATAATTTCATTTACTTGGATCTCACTTATCACATGAGGTTAAGCGGAAAAATTTGTTTGCTCAGTAATTTCAAATATAAGAAATTTATAATTGGTATATCTATAAGGTTGGAAAGTGACTCATTACTTGTAATGAAGTTTAGACTTTTCACAATATATATATATGATTCACATATGATTACTTAAGGATTAAAGATTATTAAGAAATTCATGAATGAATTTTATTAATGAATCTTTTAGTAACTTTTAACTTTAAATAATCATATATTATAAAAACGAGCCTTAAAATAACTTTCTTTCAGTACTTAATTAATTCCATTTTTATAATAATTAATTTAATAATTACTTCTAATTATCTATTATATATTCTACCTCTTCACTATTTATTTAATCTATTATTGAAATATTCGACTTGTGAAACTAATATTCAAATTTCTTTTCTGTAAAATCAAGGCTTTGTCTATTCGTCTTCACGTTATTCACGGTTTTGGCTACGGTGGTGATACTGTGTCGCGCGCCACACATAATCGTCCAGTAATAGACTGCCCCGGTCGAACCGAAAAAATACACAAAACATGCCAGGGATAGCGCCTCCTGGAATATTCGGTAAGAATAAACTTTATATTATATAATTTATCATATAAATAATTGTCTCTATGATTGCACGTTTTGCAAAGGTTTTTTTTTAGTAGGTTTTTTTATGCTAAAATTGCCGTTGAGGTTGCTCGAAAATCATGATTTCGCTTGATCGAGCATCGCCGCTAGGTATTTGGTCGAGAGACCGAAATCAGCATGTTAATTTCACACCGCGCGGATCAGATAGGCTATGATCATTATGTGCGAATGACGCGGGCCAGATGACTATAACACAGTTAATACTGCGTGGAAATGTTAACAAGCCCCATGTAACAAGCTGGGTTCATTGGCCATCGCGCTGAAAATATTCAATCGTGGCAACGCGAATGTCTCTACTCGCAATTTCGTCGCACTAATTGCCAGTCGGTCCCTCCGTAGCGCACTCCGGAGCACAATTATTTATGTATTAACCTGGATATATATACCATTTGATTACATGATTTCAAATACTCGAACACTCGTTGCTTGATTAGCGAAAATTGGCTTTGAATAGCGCGAATCTAATAGCTTCAAATTAAATGTGATTAGTGTACAAAAGAATACTTATTGTTCACTTATATAATTCTATCTATAATTCTATATAATTCTATCTATTAAATTATGAGAGTTTTAACATACACATGAAATAACAATCTACGTAGAGGAAAATTCATTGTTTAAATTATATAATTATAACGCTGAAAAAGCTAAAATGTTAATGAGTTCTTGCTCATCGGTTCTCTTGCACACGCTTTTGTATTAAAAAATATCTAGAAAAAGAAATCCCAATAAATAGAAAAAATTATATATATTACAGGTTAAATTAATTTTTGTATTTTTGCTTTTTTTTACTAATCTAGAAAATTTCCGGTCTAATTACCCTTCAATATTTCTCTTAATTTTCCCGAGCTTAATTGCACAGCGTTTACCACAGAGAGATTTGAAGATTTTAAAGTTATCGGAATATATTAGAGAGATCTCAAAAAGTTAAAAGTTCATTCCTCGAGCTTTAAAATTGCTGGAACTAAAAGTCTAGTTGGTCTTAATGGTAAGTAAAAGTAAGCTCGCAAGAATTGATCTCTCAGTACAACATCTTGGAAAATCCCTCACCCATAAAGTCAATCTCTCAAAAGTCAATAGTCGGACATATCGCGGTACTTCCTTGTCTCTTTTTCGCAGGAACGACGTCCGGCATGATTCGAGGAGGCGGCTACGCTAGGAGCACGTCGAAGTGAAAGAAAACGGGAAAAGCGCAGAGAAAAAGAAAGAAATGGACACGTTAGCCTCTTTCGCGCCCTTCTGCGCGACTCACCTCTCTCGAGGGAACAAGGAAACGCGATCTCGCGTTCTCGAATTTCTCACAGCTGGGAACCGCCGATTTGTGCGCCCGGTTCCTTTTCGCGACGTGCTTTCGCTTAGACGCGAAAGGAGGCAAGCAAGAGTGAGACCATTGACGACGTTCGCAGAAAAAGCCTGCACAGAGAGGATGAACTTCCAGCAAACAGCAGCTCGACGGCGAACGCCGTTGTAATTTTTTTAGCGGAGAACATCACGCCTGGAAAACGTTTCCGGATACAAGAGGAGAGACACGAAAGGAATGGGAACAAGGATCGCCGATCGCCGACGTCACGCTCCGTTACGACTGCGTTATTTCGTTTAAGTGACTTAATTAACGTTTCTAGTGCGGAACCGGTAAGATAGTCGCGCGACGCGAACTGGATGGAGATTTAGAGAGATACCTCTAGATCGATAAAATGAAGATAGGTGCAGGCGTAATAAGGAAAAGAGAGATAGCACGTGCTGTCCAGCGGATCCAATTACGTTTCGCAAGCTCCAATCGATCGCGATATCGACCAGCGATCGCCGTAACTGTTGTTTGGCGATCGGCGGTCGATTTCATTCGACGACCAATGCGATTTCGCGAGGAAGGAACGCGCGACAAGTCGACGGCGTCACGAGACAAAGGAGATCGCGCAGTCCTCGGAAAAGTGTTGTTGCGGCCTTTCGATAATAGAAACAATAACGATATTTCTTATAATAAAGAGAATAATAATTAACGATAATTACTGTTAGTCGCTTTGCGCGCGCGCGCATGCACGCACGCACGCACGCACGCGCGTTACGACCGAGTCGTAATTAATTAACTCTGCGATCTGTTGAGGGTCTCTCATAGGGAGCCGAGACGGACTTAAAAATGTTTACTGCCAAATAGCAAACTCGAGTCAGGGGTGTTCAACCTTTTCAAACGGTAGGAAAGTAAAAGTGCGGCCTGGACGATTCAGGACGACAGGGTGAACGCGCGCGCGCAGTTATCGCGACCAATGGCAAGAGCCCACCCATAAAGATGAACTCGTCTGTTTCGTTTGACGAATATTTCCTTCTTCCCTCGTGCATTATCCGCGGGTAACGGACGCGATTTAGCGGCGCATCTCTCTAGAAAGGCCGAGTCCGACCGAAGCACGAACGAAACTTATGCCATCAACGATCGCGTGATCGACCCTCTATATGCTCGATATATTTTTCCACGCTCCGTCTCTAATAAAACTCTCCTATTATCACGTGCTCGAAAGCTGACATACGCGAAACCACAAGCAATTCCTACCTCCGCATTTCCGCAAAACCCGCCAGATATTTTCGCACCGCGTATTATTACGATGTGCACGTGTGTTTGTGTGTTGTGTGCGCACATGTGTATGTGTACGTGCGTGGATGTACGCGTATGTGGCACGTGCACGCGCGCGCGCGCGCGCGCGCGCGCGTGTGTGTGTGTGTGTGTGTGTGTATGTGTGTGTGTACACATGAGAAATAACAAGCGCACAAGAGAATAGTCGATGCGTCGCTTATACTTAGTCGATCGGCGAAAGAGGATCGATCGATTGATCAGCCACTCATTTGTCCGAATCGTACAAGCCGCACAAGTATACAGCGTACCCAACGAGCGAGCACGTACACACAGAGAGAGGCGAACGTGACAAAAGCGAGCAAATTGCGGTAAAGAAATAAAAAAAAAAAGAAAACTGCCAAGTTGGACCACCCCTGCTTTCCGTACATAGTCACGCGTACTCGAGTCCTCGAGGACCTCGGTGAATCCGTCGTGGATCGTGATCGAGCGCTGCGAGAGCGATCGATGTATACATATTTTGGGGGCCATGCCTACCGCGACGACGATTTATATCTCGGTGGATCGCATAGTCTCGTTGCTCGACATCTTTGCGCTGTCAAACCTTTCGACGACTGTGACTTAACGTTACCGAGCTTTCCAAACCGTCTTTCATGCTTTTCTAATAGTCATCATTTCCATTCCATTCTTTGCTAAAAATCACAATAATATCACAACAAAGTCAGAATGATATGTGAAGGTCCTCTTTGTCACAAATATAATGTCATAGCAAAGTCATGGTGACGTGCGAATGTCCCCTTTGTCACAGATGTGATATTGCTATGAATCGTTAGCAGCTGTGATAAAAGTTGCGCCTCACTGTGACATTGCTATGACGTATACAGATCAAGATAAGATGTGATGTTACTGTAACTTTTTTTAATCTCACAGTTATATCACAATTTATTCATGACTTATCATGGTGTGACTTTTTTTGCTATGAGAGTATCTGTAATATTGTTTGTCGATGAAGAGACAAAAGGTCTGAATCTGACTTCGATGGCTTAAAGATTCTATATATGAAATTTTCACGATATAATTATATTTCTAGTATAAAATCAATTTTATATTTGCTATTGTTTGTCCTATTTGTTTTTCATCAAGAAATTTTATTTGAGAAAAAAGATGTAATAAATGGAAGAAGAAGTATAATAAGTTTCGTCAATCGCATATAAGAGCGTAATATTTGTAAGTCGATAATCCGGAATCGTTGCTATCGCTGGGGGTATAAAAGGAAACTTGTGACCTCAAGCGAGCTAATTAAATAATTAATCCTTGAGCCGGGTGCCGGAAATCCTCCGAAGGCCTCATTAACGTAACTTCGTCGGGCGAATCTTTTAATCGTGCGCGACTAATTACCGATTCCCGGATCCGCTTGTTATTGCATATTATATGTGGACTATATAGATGTTTTATTTGTGCAAACATTCGATTATTGCAATTGATCTTCTATCTTGTTTTGTTCCATCGACGTTATACTTGAGCATTTTTTGATCTCGTATTATTTAGAAATTTCATTCATATTTTATCAATCATTACTACCTGTAGAAGGCTTACATTGCACTTCAAGATTAATGGCACTAATCTCAGAGAAAATTCATGATATATAGATATAAAATAAATAAATAAATATTATAAGACTCCTTAATGTCGTAACGGGCAGGTGAATGGTTAATGTTAATTTAGGAATGTCTTATAATATTTAAATGAATAATTAATTTTTGTTTTCTCAAAAAATATCATTTTTTCTTTTATAATTGCTAATGTAGAGTTAATTGCATAACATACATAAAATTTCGCGTATTTAGCAAAATAATTGTAGTAAAGTGTGACATTAAATTACAGTCGTCGTAGGTCATGGCAAACATCCCCAGTCCGCTCTCCCTGCCTCATTTAACGAAGCTGTACGGAATGACAGAGTGATATGTAATCGTTCAAAAATGATACACAGAGGTAATGAATAACGTCGAAGTGTTCCGATTAAATAGTCAGATATAAATATACAGTCAGATGTAAACATAAACGTGGCATGGGACTTAATACATCCAATAGCTGTTTGGTACACGAGTGAAGTGTCATCGGCTAAACAGTGTCATAGCACGTATGCACGCATACACAAACACGCACACATGCAGAAACACACATACACACATATATATATATATATAT
>NW_012130094.1:2153447-2158149 GCF_000143395.1 Atta cephalotes | reverse complement strand
TCCTCTCTCTCTCTCTCTCGCTCACTCTCTTTCGCTCTCGCTCTTTTCTCTAAACTATCTTCTCAATTCTTTCTAATGGAGCACAGATGTTAAAATCAGAGAATGCGCAATCTATACCTATTACGTCTATGGGTCTTATCAATTCATGCGGGCTGATGTAATATCCCTAAAAAAAAAAGATCTTTACGGTGTAAACGGGCCTTACAGAATCGCTGGAACGATCGACATCGTACGGGGATCACCGACGATTTCGAAACGGCGCGGCCGATCGACGGGAGATTCACCCAGGGCGTCCTCCGATTTAGCATAATTTTCTAGCTCATCACGTGCGCGCGCTACGTAATCGATAAGTATACGAGTATAACGGCGTCGATCAGTTTGACAGCCGATCTGTCGAACAAATGACGCGATGAGAGACGAGAAAAGACGAGAGTCCGAGGGCGCGTCGCGACGCCGTCGTGAAAATCGGCCGTCGGAGCGAAACCGTCGCGTAGAGTGATCGAAATTTGAGACGAGGCGCAATCTGCGGTCTCGAGTGGCACACTCGCGAGAAACAACACTTGCTACAATAGTGATACCAGGGAAAGGAAGATACATACGCCTCTGGCCTGTATTTCCCGAGCGTGTTTATTTAGCGCTGAGCGTCGGTCGTTTTGATTCCCGAGATCATCTCGATCTTGGATACGATCATTTACATTAAGCAAATCAAATTTTAGAATCGGACAAACGCGTTCAGACGCTATAAATGGCGTGATGAAAATACGGGCTATATTTTTCCACGTGGATATGTGTATCTTCCGTTGCCGTCTCACCGGAGATTTTTTTATATATATGATAATGAGAGCAAAAGCGACGGGAGAGTAGTGCATTGTTAATTCGAAAATGCTCATTAAAACGAATCTAGCGAGTATACAGCGTAAGAAAATTTTACATGGTGTTTGTACGTTTAAGGGACTAAAAACGCATTACGCAGAGGATCGCTCTGCGATCGAACCGCCATATATAATACAACTTAACGGGAGCATTAAAAAAAAGCGCGAAGATGTACTGTAAAATTACGAGCACGGTAAGCGGGAAATATTATATATTGTAACAAAGAAAAAAAGAAGGAGAAAAATGAGGGAAACGAATTCATAAAAGTAAAAGTTAAGCGAATTAAACTTTAGAAAAACTCGATGTACGGTAATCGTTTGGTTAGTGAAAAGTCACGTGGTTATTATTACTATTGTTTACGCCGAAGGAAGCGACGATCATCGTTAGTGCTATTATCATACCGCAGGACTATTACTATTAATATGATTACCGTTACTATTTATCACTACTAGCGCTACTGAATATTATTATTATGGTTATCATTACTACTACTATTATTATTACTAATGTCGTTATACTAACTATACTATTCTACTACTACCGCTAGACGCTACACTTACTATTACCTACCTACCGCTACTATTGTTACTATTATTACTAACTTCTAACTCTCCACCGGGCGTGGAGCGCGCGAAGAATCGCGCACGATTTTAGCCATAAGCTAAACGACCTCGATTTGCGTTTTTAATACTCGAATTGTGGTATAATGTGCGGTGAAAACAGACAGAGCTCAAGCGATATCACGACATATCCCGAATTCGTCGGTCGACTTTAAGGATAACTATGGATTAAAAGTTACAATAACGCACTCGCGTTTAATCGTACAACGCGAGCGACGCTTTTGACGACGATGTATCGATTCCGTAGGTTATCCGAATTAATAGTGGGCCGAAGATAAAAAGCCGATACTTTTACGGCGGGACCGCAGTATTCCTTCGTCGTTCCGGAAATTATTCGACTCGCGGTAAACATTCTTTCTTTATCGGCCTTCTTTGATCGGTGGTAAATGAGAATTCGGTCAAGTCGTTACTGTCGTTGCATCCTTAATATAAAGAACAATCGCACGAGACAACGCGCGCGTAGCGCTACGGTAAAATTTGTCGGTTACTCGATATTGCGTAATAAATTGAAACGAGTCGCGAGACCGACCAGGGAGAGACACGGTTATCTTTGCGCGCAAATTTTCTTCAATCTGTCGCGATTTTTTTGAAAAACTTTACTTACTGCGTCTGCACGTTTAATCTTCTCAGTCTCGAATATAATTTCCCGATTCAGCAAAAAACTAAGCTTTACGCGCCCATTATGACACTATTTAAAGATAGCAGCAGATAACGGATCTATTTTACAAGAAAATTGTAGAGAAGTTTATGCGAATACAACTCTATCATTTTTTTTATAAATATAAAAGTATAAATCTATATAAAAACATAAATATAAAAATTAGTCAAAAATGTATACGTAAAAAATCAGTTTGCTGATTAATTATTGCATTTTGCATTTTTATTCTACAATAAGTTTCTTAATTTCGACTAAGACTGAAAAGATTAAACGTTATACCGATTTTCCATGCGCAGTTCTCTTTCCGATAGAACGGCTAGATTTCTCGATTATCTTCGCCGTGATTACGAACATGGATGATAAAAAAGGTACGTATATCGGGTAAGTGTACGCACCTTCGTCGGTACGAAGCTCGTTTCGCCCGCCGCTGCGTAAACGCGAGCGGGCGCATTGAAACATGAAAACGTGTAAATAACTTCTGTGATAAGAATCGATTATTAAATTTAGTAAATTGCCGAATGCGAAACCCCTTAAGAATGTCGGCGGAAACGGCGACGCGAGTCCATGCCAATGACGAATTGCTCCGCCAAAAATGACACACATAGATTTAATGATGAGAATAATTTAAATGACGCATCGTTTCTTTATATTGTTAAGATAGCATATAGTAAACAAAAATTTTATGAACATACAAATATTTGTTCTTACTTTTGATTTCTATATTTTATATCAAACTGTTCTTTTTTATTTAAAAAGTAATGAAATGTTTCTTTGCTTAGAATATGAATATTGTATATTCTATGTAAAGAAATATTTTTTTATTTTTTGAAGAAAAAAAATAGTTCAATATAAAATAGAAATTGGAAAGATTCATCTTGCTCCAATTTATATTATATCGAACTGTCCTTTTTTTCTTTAAAAAATGATAAAAGATTCCTTTACTAAAAATATAATTGTTCTATATTTTAAGAAAAGAAATATTATTTTTGAGGAAAAAAAAGAAGTTTCATATAAAATAGAAATCGAAAGCAAAATAAATATCTTCGATTTCTTATTTTATCAAATTATCCTTTTTTTTTTCAAAAGTAATGAAATATTTCTTTGCTTAAAACATCTATATTCTAAGCAAAGAAATATTTAATTACTTTTGAGAAAAAAAGGATAATTCAATATTAAATAGAAATCAAAGATAAGAGCAGATATTTGTATGTTAATAAAATTTTGAAAACGCGATTACAAAAATGTAATGCTTCTTAATAAACGTATGGCATCAAAAATAATTGTTTCCACTGTGAAATGCTGTCATTTCCGGCTTCCAAAATGATTGTCAAGCTTTCATCCACAAGTTACAGACAAGGGGTGCAAAATTAGCGTAATAGACTATCGACTTGGACAGATATCAGAATAATATACGAACCGGATTTATCAGATAATTGACTTCGTTTTACAGCCAAGATAATCCAATTCTCTGAATTATTCGAGTCAGTTCCCATAGTCCATCTCATGCCAAATTATCTACTCGTGTCAGATGAGATTGGCATTCAAGTCTTGTAAGTTCTCTTATAAAAAGATCAGTCAGTATCTTCACAATCTTGTTTCACAAATAATTTTCCTGCGGCCTGTATTCTTTCGCATTTCGCATCTTAAACGAATAACAATTAATATTAGATAAAAAATCCGCATGATGCGCTATCGGTTTTGTATTGCGAAGCTTAATGTCTCTTCATTGTAGCTAATTGAGACCGATTAGCAACAGCGGCTCTCGCGCTTCCCGACGAAGGCGAGCCGGAAATGACGGGGCTTAGTCTGGAAATTGCCAATCGACGTCCAATCCGGCCGCTCGCGGCCAATTCGACTCAACGCCGAAGATGAAGCGGCGACGCGCGTGCTTGAAATATGATCGTCTCGATCGAGAGATCAAAGGTGCCGAATCAGAGGAATGGCCGCGATTTTCCTCGAACAACACGCGAACAGCGATCAACTGATCCGCTGACAGATGACTGGTCCGCTAATTGCGGCGCGTCCGCTGATTACAAGCGAAATCACGCAGACGGGAGATACGGCGCCCGCGCGCGATCTGTTTTTACTTTTTTATATGACACGCGCTTCGTCGCGGCCATATTCGACGTAGTGTCGCTTTTCAAAAATAGAGTACATCTAATCGGTCGCGAGCAACCGATCGGCGACGACGGAAAATGAAGGAAAAGAAAAAAAACGGAGATAAAAAGACGGCCTGGACCTCGCGACGTTACTTCCAACGACGCGGAGCGGTCGCGGGGAACACTCGTTATGCACTTAAGCGACTTCGTTTCGAGCGGTGCATTATTATTGATAGTGTGTATAGCCGTGCGCCGTGTGTGTAATGTATACATACACATGTACTTTGAATATAAATACGAATATAAATATATACATATGAATATAGGAGTATACATAGATAACGCATTATACATATATACATATTATACATATTACAAAAATATATATATATATGTATATATATATATATATATATATATATATATATATATTATATATATATATATATATA
>NW_012130094.1:2144842-2148309 GCF_000143395.1 Atta cephalotes | reverse complement strand
CACATACACGCACACGCACGCACGCACACGCACGCACGCACGCACGCACGCACACACGCACGCACGCACACACGCACGCATGCACGCACACACGCACGCACGCACGCACACACGCACGCACGCACGCACACACGCACATCCAAACAGTGTTATATACAGAGTGATTGATAAGTTTTAACAAAACTCATGTGTAGACTAAACTGAGTCAAAGAGTACTTTATCATTTAGCAATTTTTTTTTTATCCATTAATCAGAATGTCTATATAATCGAGGCATAAAACTACTTTTAAGAATTTTTTAAGAAACATCTTTAAAATATTTTATAAAGAACTCTCAAGGAGACCTTAAAATTGTATTATGTGTCTACAATTTTACCCGCTTATTCAGCTATCTTTAAAAATTAATATCTCTTTATGTGTAATAGATAAATCAATTGGTGGAAAGAAAATACATTGCTTTATAAATACGTTGCTTTAAAAAAATATATGCAAAATGGATAATTTTTTTAATAAATTGTTTGTGTTTTTTTTCCATCAATTGATTTATCTCATTATTCTGTTCATAAAAGTATTAAAGTATGATTATCAAATAGTTTACGAGTTATTCAACATTTAATGTGCCAGAATAAAGTGTAAAATATCTTGTAAACTATTTTGGTCTCACTATCTTAATATTTCTACATGCAGAATAATTGGAAAAATCATATTGGATAAAAAAAATTATACAATTCTATTTAAAAAAACAAAGTTGACCTTGAAACTTTCTTGAAACGCCTCCATCTGGAAAATTATTATATGATAGCTCCCTTTACGCCGTGTAATTTTGGTTATATAAATTTTTCTTTACACCTTATAAATTATAAAATATTTCAGGTGGTAATAGTTATTAAAATACCCTGTATAATACAAAGAAAACCGGTATCAAGAACTTGTGTGCAGTGTATTGTAGCGATTCAAGGCGATTCAGGTCTCAGGTGTAATCGTATCCATCAAGCTACATCTAAGCGACATCCTCAGGCGTTGCCGCACAGCAACTTAAGGTGTTCGCTCAGGCGCAGTTTACGAGTTGTGACATAGAGTTTAAAATATCATTAGAGATGTAAAAACTTTTGTTTTCCATTTTTTCGAAGTTTAAATTAAATCTTACTCTAATTTTTACGAAAATCAATTTTTTATTTCTTATAAATTATTTCTTATAAATTATAATGACAGAGTCCTCTCTCAGTCTAAAATTGAATTTCTTTGAGAATGTGTTCTACTTACTGGAAGAGAAACACGATCGATAGATGTTTCAACTGATGGTATATACCATTAACAGTAAAATCTCTTTCAAGATTCTTTTTATATCAACTGTGATAATATCAATGAAGTATATGTAGTTAAAAGGACATAGTCTAAAGTTATTTATAGTTATTTATACCAATTATTTTTCAAATAAATATTTTTATAAGTGCCTTTATAAGCAAATTAAAAAATTTTTTGCACAATTAAAGTAAAAAAATGTAGTCTAAACCGGTTGACTTTATGCCAAAAATAAAAAATTACAAATTTGTTGTCGTTTTCTGACATTGATTCGTAACAATATTTACTTTATATACAAATTTTGTATAAAACAAATATAAATAAAACACATCTTGATTTTGACTAGGGATTACATGAATAAACAATATTGAGTTCTTAGAATTAATATAAAAAATTTGTTAGTTAAAAAATTTATATATATGTAATCAGTAAAATAGACAACTTTATTATTAGGATCCTCTTAAAGATCTGTGCATTTCATGCTCTCTAATATAATAGAATTCAATATTACTAAATAGAAATCAAGTTTTATGCTCTTTTCATTTATGAAAAATGTTTAGCAATACAAAATTTGATTAACACACTAAGATTTGAAAATATGCACATAAAGATTCATAACGGAACTATTTTTTCTTAATGCTTAAAAACATTTCCAAAGTAAAAAAGAAAAGGTAGATGAGTGCAATGATAACGTGTATTATTGTGCATCAAGAAATTTTTAGTTTCTTTTTCTTCCGTTGGATGACAGCAACAGTAACGTTCTCATGAAGAAACACAATTACATTCAGTTATCATCCGACTCAAATCAATCATTTTAAGTGCTCGTAAAATGATTCAAAAATAATTGCAGTAATGAATGTTTAATATTAACAAGCTGATTCATGATACTCTAAAATTAACTCTATTACTTTGACTTAATTATTTCTTCTGATATTTTTTATCAAGCAAACAAAAAAATTATAAGACTAAATTAGAATTTGAACTGTAAATATATGAACATATTATAGATTTACATTTTTGTTTTTCTAAAATATATATATTGTTATTATATATAATTATATATAAGTTTATTCAACGTTTAATTTTATCATATTATCGTGATCTCTAATATGTAATGAATTTCTTGTAGATAAAGACAAAGATATTTAATTTAATTTTCCGGAGACAAGATAATGCGTTTCAACTAACCAGTACAAACCATAAAGGTGGGTGTTATACAATTAACATGAAACGTTAAGCTATCAGCTTAAGTAACAGCGCAATTCTTGCTTTAAGATTAATTTGAGCTTATCTTTTGAGAGAGTGTAAAGTTTCGCAGCATAAATTATGGCATGTATTAAGGAATCGCTTGAAAACATCATTTATTTTCCTGTGGTATCTACTTCCCCTTGAATACACATCCTCTGGAGATATTTTGCGTCATTCTCACAAAGTCAGAAGGGAATTCTAAGTTATAGATGGGACAGAGGAAAAACAGGGAAGAATAAAGATTGAAAATTTTCTACTTAAATCGATTTTCAAATAAAATATTTCATTCTAGTTTTTATTTTTAGTTTCTTTGTTTTACATATTCTAGATAAAGCTCTAGAAAAAACATCTCTTTGTGATACAAGGAATGTTAAAATGTGTTTTCAAAAGTAATCACACATCAAAATTTATTTTATAAGCAATCATAAAACGAGTAAAAAGAAAAGAGCGTCGTATAACTCGCACAGTACAGTGAATTTAATGTATAAAACGCAGTTAGCAGTTAATATAGCATTAACAGGATTTCAAAAGAAGACTTGGATTCTCGAAATTTTTCGTTTCACTCAAACGGGAATAGTTGCAACAGAACATCAATCTAAATGCAACAATAAAACGAGATTTTCAAATAATGGATTTTGTCACACAATGCTACAGACTATTTCCATTAACTCGGGATCAAAAATAAAAAGGAAACAGCGTCGTGATTCTTTCAGGTGACCGAGATAACGAGTTTGTGAAAAAATTTAAACAGCAAAACACCTCGTTAGATTCCCATTTATCGCTACTGAAAGTCTTATTTCATGAAATTATAATTATAATTATACATAACGCAACAGCATACATTGTATANATATATATATATATATATATATATATATACTAATNTATNTATNTATTTATTAAGTATATATATATTAT
>NW_012130094.1:2133402-2144822 GCF_000143395.1 Atta cephalotes | reverse complement strand
ATATACATATGTTTAGATATTTCTTTTTAAATGGATATTATATATATTTCTCAAATATATATTTCTGATACATAAATTATGTATGTAGCGAGTCTACATGGAAAAAACTATGGAAAAAACAATTTTAAAATATCCAACTATTTAATTAGATTCAGATTTAAAAATAATTATGTTGGACATATTATCAAAGTAATTATATAACACGCTTAAATATTAATGACAATACTACAAAAATTTTAATACTAATTTCAGTAACTAATTTCAGCGTCCTACATAATTATTTTGATCCAAACAAAATTATTTTTAGATCCGTAGCTAATTATATTTTTAAATACTATGGCAAAAGTTTTTTCCGTATAATTATTTTTGAATGTTAGAAAAAGATTCTAGATTTCTTTTTTGTTATCTTTCTCAATATACATTGAGACTATTTTCTTCAGCTTCTTCTTTTATCTTCTTTTTCTTTTTTCTCTTTGTTACGATATTAATATAGTTTTATTCTAGTAATGTAAAAGTTCAGCCACTTAAGGCTAAGGGTTAATAGTCCAGGTTTTTCTTAATCTCCAAGCACTTATTATTATTTTGTTGAACCTTCTGTAGAATCTTTGCAAACGTCATCTTGCATGACGGGACGAGCACTCCTGATCCGTGATTGCAAATGTACAGTTTTACCATTACACATGTAATCCCGAAAATAATTATCCCCGATCGCCACCGCGACCTGTCTGCCCACTGGCCGTACTATACGATCTACTTAAAGATAGAATGCTATCGATTGCTGCAACACAGAGATATTTTATCGTCGCAAATCCGCATATGTCGCGTACTAAATCGATATAGCAATATTAAAGAGATCTTTACGCGGAGAGATAATCCATTAAATAGTTTAAATTATCAAATAATTTATGTTTACATATTCATATTTATATATTTATATTTAATTTATTGTATTTATATATTTACACGTAAATACTAGCATAAATACTTATTATTTATGTTATGTAAATTTAATATAGAATGTCAAAAGTAATATTAGTATAAAAAAGATCATCCTTTTTTATTCATTACATACATATGTAAAATTAAAGCAAATAATATGGAATATTCGTTTATAAATTTACATTTATTCCAATGTAAATATATATTAAGATTTTTATTTTATTTAATTTATTAATTTTAACAAAACTCTTAAGCAATATGTAACTTAACCAATATATAACGAAAATCCAATTAATGAAAATTTTCAAAATTTAAATCCACTTTAGTATTAACAAAAAAATTAAAACATACAAAAATAAGAGGCTCTGAAAAATGGAATGTAATACGAGTCAAACAAGAACAGCAATAAATAACGTACTAAATAAAATACAAATTTGTTTACTTATGTAAACTGATAAAAATACAATTAAATATAATATAAATATAATTGTTTTTGCTGTACAATGACACGTAGAAAATAAAATAACATTATAGTACATGGACAAAAAGTTAAAAAATGATTTAATTATTATGTTATTGGAATACATTAATATTTTCTATAAAAAATAAAAAAACGTTACAATATATAAACAATATAATACATTCCATATTCTTTATTTTTAAAATATTTCACATTATTTGCACATCTTGATATGATAAACAAAATCTTTTCATCGATAAAGAAATTAAGAATTGCAATTGAAGCGCAATATTAATTACATGACATTTATTAAAAACGTTTACGGAATATAAATACATATTAAAGAATTTATTTAAAGAGTTTATAGAAATTCAATTAGAAAAATAATATGATATCTCTAGGAGCAATAAAAATAAGTAAATCCTTATATTAAAGAAAATTGTTATAATATGTTGGTAAACAATTATAACAACTTCCAACCCAATTGCCATCAGAAAACAGTGTTTTTTTTAAAAAGTAAGTAGCCTTTATTTCATATTATTAGCCCTATTCCACTATCTATTTATTCTGTGTATAATATTGCAATCAAGCGTATGCTGAGAGAACAATTTTCGGTAATTGACTATAATTGCATTTAAAATGTTATATAATAATTAGGAACTCCATTTTTATAGCTATTACTGCTATAATATTAGTAATAATAATTATATTTATATAGAGTTCTATATATAAAAAAATATATTAAATTGTATTTTTTTCGGGAGAAAAACTATATATTCTTTTTTTGATATATAGAAACTATATAAATATAATATTAATATTATTACATTATATCAATAATAATTATGGAAAATGGAGCTCTTAACCATAATATTTTAATATTTTACTAATGCAATTATTATAAATGTCAAAAGCTTTTTTCTCAATAACAGAATTTAAAAATTCTATCAAATTTTCAAAGTAAACTCAATCAAAACGCATAAAAATTGACATGCAATGTAGAATATCGATTGCGCCGCGTGGCGGCTATCGGGACAAGAATAAACATATGCAATCACAATTAATGCCGCCGAGTCAGTAGGATATATCCGTGTTGATACGTAGGCCTGATAGGTATTGACAGAAAATGAAAGTCGCGCAAGGGGGAGAGGGTGTTCACCAACACCCTGCCTAGTAGTCGATTGCCGGTTTGGATCAGCCGCGCTATCAGCTTGATGGACGTAATCAATACATCCCACGTTTTCCCCGATATCGCTACTTTATCTTCGCACGTCTGTCATTTATTTTACGTCTTCGTCACTTTCGAGACACTTGCGTCTCGTTTCGCGTCACACTCGATCAATTCTAGCGAAACATTTTAGGTGGTTTTATCGACACTATCAACAATTGTCAAAGAATATTCGAGTCATGTAAGAATTTTTGTCGATCAAACAAAGAGCGAGAAATTCTGAAAGAATATTTCAAATAGAAAACTGTACATTTTTTTTCCATCTCTATAAATATCTCGCCAAAGACTGCTAAAGTGATAAATTTGTGGGAAATAAAAGGGATTATGTAATTAACCAAAGCCGGGAAGAAAGATCAATCCAGAAATTCAATGAATTTTAATCACTCACTTCTGAATTATTAAGCCTTAATCGAAATTCGAATGTGTTAAATAATTGAGCAGATAGGCAGTAGGACCTACTTTCCTTACGGAAAAGTTCTGGGCACTATTCCTCACATATTCTAGCAATTAATATTCATGTCCTAGTAATTAATATTCATGCTGAAATGCTCATGCAATAGCAAAGCATCGAGGAATATTTCAACTAGGAAGCTGAGAGAGTATTGTAGTAACTCGAATTAAATTAGCATTGAACATTTAACGTAAAATTTACATATTATATAACAAGCACAAAAATTTGAAAATAATTGTTCCAATCGTTTTTCAGTTTAAAGAAAAGTAATATTTTCCATTTTTCATTCAGAAAGCAATTTTTTATTCATAATATATAAAGAGAATTTAACAATAACAAATAATGTAATTCCTCTCAATTATTTTAATTCTATAATAATTTATCTGAAGAAAGAAAAAAGATAATAATTTATAATGTGGAAATATTTACTTGCTATGAGAACAAAGTTTTCCGGAGTTGTACACGTTTCACTTATATATTGAGAACTAAATGAAGAACTAATTAGCAAGATAGAATATATGTTACATGTAAGTACATCTTATCGCAATATATTGGGAGTTTTGCATATCGTGCACAAGATCAACCACATGCGAGCACTATCAAAAGATAAATAAATACGCAATTAAACTTCATTCCCAAGGAGAAGCAGAGCATTCTTTGTAATTAGCTCCGTAGCTTGCGTTCGTCTTCATTCGCTTCTTTTTGTCATCCCTCATACCCTTCTCTCGTCCTTCTCCCTCCGTTTCTTTCTTCGTCCCTTCTCCTCGCCGCTGCCATTGAAAGCCCCGTTGCACGTTATGTCTAAACGCCAGCGAATAAAAGCTCGAAGCCAACGAAGTGAGTATACGCTTCGTCACTTCTAATTTTAGCACAAAGGGTGCGGACCAGTCGTGCTTGTACGTCGTATACGTACGTAAAACGCATACAGTCGATAGACGCGTCAGTATCTGTTTACATGTCTGTGTGTGCTCATGGAGAACATCGGAGGGTAGGATATCCACCTATGGATTTCCACTACGATGCGATGACGCTTGCCACCGGGGGCGATTTTTATAGAATTTATCCTTTGACTTCGCGCCCCTCCCGAGTCGCCGCGGCGAGTTCGATTGAATGCTATTTCCATCCCGCTGCGCGTCGATGGCATGAGGTGTGATTTCGCCGTAAAGGGAAACCTCGTCGAAAATTGGAAAACATCGGGAAATGTGCCGAGACAAACAGACGACAAGGCATTGAAAATTTTGAAAGAGGAGCGAGTGAAATATAGTGAAATTGAGTCGATAAACCTCTCAGAGAAACTTCGAAACGAAATAAAGTTATTTAGTTGCGATTTTTATGATATGTATCCTTTACGATCGAAATGCTGCTTTTATCCCAATGCAGGTTGACAGTATGGAGACGCGATTTTGTTGCGCAAGAGAAACTTCGTCAAATATTGAAGAATACTGCAGGAAATGCAGCAATGAAGGGATAGCGAAATAGAGGGACAGACTTTTTCAAAGGATGAAAATGGAGCGTTGAGGGAATTGAGTCGATTTGTCACTCTGAAAGATTTCGAAGGGAATAGACACTATCTTATCGCGGTTTCGGTCGAATGAATTCTTCAATTTTGTCATTCCCAATATCGATGATTTCGATCAAAACGTTATTTCCATTTTGTTGCGCGTCAATAACGAGGAAATCTTAAAGCTTCATCGAAAATTGGAAACAAAATCAGGGACAGAAATAAAACGTCTAAAGAGTGAGGGGAAAGAAGTGTCGTGTAATTAACTCTGTAAGTTCTCTATAACAAAATTTTAGATTGAAGGCTTATGGAGTTATCACGAATCTTTCGTGATATCGATTTTCTCAGATGTAATAGAATAGACCAGGTCACTTAGGAGAGAACCTATTCACATGGTATAGCATACATGCAGCACATAACGACCGCACACAGATATAGAGAGTATTAACTAAATGAAGGTGTCACACACAATGTATTCCTAGAATTTCACCCAGTCTTCCTGATGTTTCGGTAAAACGCCGAACGGTAAATTAAATGGATTACCGAGTATATCTCGCGAGACAAAAAAAAACATTACTGATATTATAAATGCACAAGTTGCAATTTTTGACGCAATTTCACGCGCGAAAAAGAAAAAAACGAATTAACAATCGCAATAAGTTTTTAATAAAAGATAACGGAAAAACAATGCGGAAAGCATCAGCGTAAAATGCTGCACCTTTTCCAGAAATTTTACGGCAAATAAAAAAATGCAACAAAATTAACCGAATAATGAGTTTTAATATTATTCGAAATAAACACGATTTTCCGCTTGCAAAGTAATTCCGAGCGCGTATTGATAAAAATAATTAATAACCTGCTATTCTTAAATGGATTATAATCTCTTGCAAGTATAATGATTGAACACGGCTTTCAAACAATGCAAGTTTACGTAGCGCAAATGAATAAATAAAGTTGTTCATTGCAACGATATGTAACACTCGAGTTTGCATAACAACACGAGCAACATTCGCCGTTGAAATATATAAATTTCCAATTACGTGGTTTTCACGGTTTTACATTTCCGGCCGTGACAACGAGTTTATAAATTTCCGCATCAGTTTTTCTGACTCGAACGAACGTATTTAATCGATATTCCTGTTTGCACGTTAAGAGCAATTGTAGCCACAGCGGCGAGGACTGGTTTGTCGCAGGCGAAAATTTACATTTCATGCAAATCAAAATTCGTTGGTCGCATCATTCGAGATCGTTTTTGGAAGGTGTCGGAACGAGCGAAAGAAAAAGAATTTTACGCGAAAGGTCATGGAGAGAAAGAGCTTCATTTTGAAGGGCAAGAAAAAAACGGCGTTTAAGGTCCTAACTTCATATCCTAGGATAGCATTGCCTTCACGACATTTTCCGTCACCTTTTTGTTGCCAGTCAAACCCGCGATCCCCAGGATCATTCTACACGAATAAGATAATTTACTACCAGTGGGAAATTAATTTCAAGCACTTGCGACTGCTTAGAATTTTCGCGTGCATTGTTTGCACAAAATGTTTTGTGCTTGTCATGCTTCCTTTTATTTGCAAACTTTATAATTATTTCAATCTTAATTTTTCCTCGGAAATGTCAAATCGCCAATCGTAGTTTTTAAATTATAAATAAAAATGTACACAGCTTTTTATTCTGTTTATTGAATCATCTATCATTCTCTTTTTGAAAATCTTATTATCTTAATTTAGCGGATTTTATTTTTTTAACATGAAACTTTACGTAAGAATTTGTTATAAAAACATCTTAAGTTGAATATATTCAAAGTTAAATGTCAAAGGTATGTGTAGTTAATTAATATAATATGTAATAACATGTTGTGTGTGTTATTAATAATAATACATAATTAATAATAATACATTGTACCTGATTAAATTTTCTCTTGCCAGGTTACAATTAATCTCCTAAATTTAAATTATGTAAATTATCATGCGCAGAATTCTGTTCCGAATTTAACTAGAATTCTATTCCGAGTTTCTTATTCCACTTGCTATACGCGCGTTCTTGGAAAGATTTCTCTAAATGTCATTCTAAATGTCAGAAAGAACTCAACTTTTTGTACAAATGTATCGCTTTATTAAACTGCGTTTTAATGCCATGATGTATTACGTAATGTAAAAAGTATTTACAATATTGTAGTTTTCATATAAACGTAAACAAATAGATATATAAGAATTTCGAAAACTAAATTTCAATTAAAAGAACTGATTTATATCATAAATTCATATTTTATCATAATTATGTCGATTCTTGAGGAGAGATGCATTATAAAATACAAAGAATATTTTCTAACATTTAAAAGATATGTAATATTTGATACTTTAATCTTTTGAAGTACGGATGTATCAATATAAATACACCTTTTAAAAATTTAAGAGGTATAAGTTATATTTTCACTCCGGTTTTCTTTCACTTTCTTAACAATGCTCTCTCCCCCCCCCCTCTTCCTCTCCGTGTGTATGTGTGTGTGTGTGTGTGTGATATTTTAAATTATTTAATTTAATTAATTGTAGATTTAAAGTTATAATTTCAAAGTTCACAATAATTGATTCAACAATGTAATTGCTCAAAGTTTGAAAAATTTTTATTTTATATAAAAAAAATAATATTGCAGCAAAAGTTTCATTTAATGACTGATACTTAAGAATTTATTCGGTAACGTTACAGTCCTTTAAGATTTTTGGGGAGATTTCTGACATTAAATTTAAGATAATTTATAAATTTCTAAAATACAAAAGCGAATCAATGACAAAGAGTCATTAGATTTACGCCAAATTTGATACTCGCAATTTTTTGACACTGATTTTAAATATAAAATAAAAATACAAAAACTGAAAACAGCGAATCCAATTTAGTAAATTAATATTGCAAAAAATAAAACTAATTTGTCAAAAATTATTAAATTAAAAACTGTGAATTGTTGTTTCCATTTCATATAATCAATTTTTTGCATTTTTTGCTATATTCGTTATATTTCATTTATCATTTTTTTATATTTCAATTTTTACTTCAGATTTCTCACCAGCAATCTTAAAACTTTCCAAATACTCAGATTCAAGAAACTTTGCTCATATTTGCATTTTTAATACGCCATGTCGGATCCGCCATTTTGAATTTTGAAAATTTCATAAATCTGATTCTATTCATAATTAGTGACCCTCAAATTAGTGACCCACTTTTTGTATACCAACTTTCAAGGAATTTGTGTAAATGTAAAAGTTTATCGTGTGATGTAAAAATCACTAGTTACGCACGCAAAAGTTTATGTTACTAAAAATAGTTGAAAATCACTCGAAATATCCTCGTAACAATGTAACGTACAGGGAATGCATTTCATAGTATACTTTCTTATAAATAATAAAAAAACCTGGCAGCTCTAACAATCTGGGAAAGAATTTCAATAATACGTGTATGCTTCGCATAGCACCCTGCGGATATTTTGAAAAAGTCAAGCAAATTGCTAGTTGGATGTACATCCAGACCGACATGGAACGCGTTTCGAGTTCTTGTGCACTGATATACACGAAATCCCCATAGCGATCGTATTTTCAACGAGAGTACATCCACGTACGTATACTATATTTGAGTATCTGATTGATAAATCCGATCCATCGAGCAGAAAGTCCTTGCAAATTGTGGGCGACGAAATCTCGATTGCTTATGACACAAAGACATAACGCATTCATATTTTTCATCTCATGACAACATTTAAAATTGACTGATAGATTTAACAAATTGGATTAAAACAATAATGTCGATAATACTTTTCTAGCGTCTACATTAATAAAAACATGCACAGTTGCTCTTTCCTTTGTCACGATAAAAAATTGGAAAAGTTAACATTAACGTCGAACATCAGAGTGATTCATACTGGGCAAATATCACTCCGAATAAACTAATAGGAAAAAAACTGTAACTGTATTTCGGGCAGAAAAAGTTCGTCATAAAAAACCAACTAGTAGGATTTTGATTCAGTATACTTTTTTAATGGTGTATTTTTAGACGAAAGCTAAAATGTAACCATTCTGCATCTCTTTTTCTGCTTACCTCTAAAACCGCCCCTGCACGATGTATAATTAAACGTTTCAAAGCTGCATCATAACGATAACTATTTTATCACTGTATGCTATAATTTCTGTATACGGTGATAATAATACGTGTTGAGACAATTATATACTATCGGTTAAATTATATACAATACACACATCGCTTTTTTCGTTATCGTGAGAAAATCGTTTCGCCTAATTATTTCATTATTATTTTACAATTAACGATTACATTAAAAGCGATATTTTTCAATAAATTATTCTCAATTATCTCATTATTAAAAAGAACAATTACAAGGAATAACGATAGTAGTTATTAAAAATCTTCGTTTCCGATAATTATTGTTTTATTAATAATGTACAATTAATAATTTTGTAATATTGCATGTAATATAATTTACAATCTAAGTAAAAATTTAACTTTCCATTTTATCCTTCCTCCTTTTTTACTTATTATTTAGTTTCAATCAATTTCAAATTATTTATGTTTTACACTTGACAAACATATTTTGAACTGTTAACATCGTCGGATACTCTCAGAGGTATCTAATTATACGTACATTATCTTAATTTAGAATTTTATTATTAATGATGCATTTATTTCTTACAAGAATATTAGAGTTTTACAATTATTGAAGACACAAATGAAACAAATTTTTATGTGTGGACATAATAAACAGGTTACTATTCATAGATTGCGATACGTATATTTATAGAATGATCAACTGTAATATCACAAATATATCATTATCACAAAAATATCATTAAATCAAGATTCAGCTGTTTAGAATAATAAATAAATACAAAGACAACTTAGAAAATAAGCTACATCTATTAACAGGAACAATTCGGACCGGTCCGAATTGTTTCCAAACCGTTTTTCAAACCGAATGTTTAACTGTATACGTAGAATGGTTTAGGCTGATTTTATTTTATACATCCACTAGTTCAATTAAATTATACTAAAGATGGTCCAATAATTACGATAAAAACATTTATTTACTATTGAATAATATATGTAATTTACACACAAAGAATTAGTATCGGCTTGTATTGGCAATTATCTTCTCATTCGAGTAATATTTGCAGTTTTATTTCTATATTGTTTAACTTTAAATTCAGAATCACAACATACAAATATAAAATCATATATATAAATTGTGATAAAATAAAAAAATCTTATAAATCCATCCATCCTATAAATAACAAGCTATAAAAATCAAAATATCAAATATTTTATTATTTCCCCTTAAATAAATTTTTAGAAGATATAGTATTAATAAGTCAAAAAATATATTGACAGAAAATATATCGTATGTGTTGAATTAAAAATCAAGAAACTGATAATAAACTAATTATGATTATGTGTCCGTTTAATTTTTTTGTTAAACTGATTATGGTAAAAGTATCAAACTTAAATTCTTTTCTCATAAAAGTTTTCAAGTTTTAGCTATATATCTGATATTTAATATCCTATTGTTCTTTATCGTATTCTTTATCAAGCATTTATCAATTTAAAAATTCTAGTTTACTTTTCATAAAACAACACTCAGACGGTCGAATCGAAATTTATAAATACATATTGGCTTGATTCCTTCTCTAACACAATGACAGAGAACAGGACTAGGGGAGGTTTTGACGGTATTGATTTCCCGGGACCTCGCACCATCTGCAACTCAAACTCAAGCCTGAGACGCCCTCATATGCCCGAGGCACGATGTGTAAAGTCGCGTTACAAAGTGTCCCCGATTAGCGTTTATAGTTGGAGTACGCTGTAATAAAGATTTACGCGACAAGAGCACCGAAGCTGCGCTCCTGTATACTCGTGCGATGTTCCGTAACACGTCGATTTAAAAAAAAAGAGAAAGAAAAAACCTCGCTGCTCATCGACGCTGAGATAGAAAGAAAAAAATACTGTCACAAGAGAGGAGAAGAATTCTGCGCCTTTGAAGAAGAGTGTGATCTGAAAATAATAGTTTCTATCGGTACAGTAGATAAATTAGTTAGAAAAGTTAAACTCAGTATGTTGCATTTAAAAATGTATAAAATGTATAATGATTTATAATTATTGTTGAGGATTTATGAGATTATGCTGAATACTGCGGTCTTATGAAATGTATCAGTTTTTTTATGATTGTTAAATCACAAAGGATGTATGCAGAATGCAACAGAAATCGTTCGTTTGTATCAAAACAGAAGAATTATAAACAACACAGCTTTATGTTTGATTACAATTGATGTTATTTAAATTTTATTAAACACACAAAGTATACTGAAAATTTTACATTAAAGTTTTATTTACAGATTTATAGACTTTTTATAAAAGTAGTACGACAAATTGATTAGGAGAAAGCAAAGCTGATTCAAAATTTGTCAAATCCGTTGTTGTTGAATCCGTAATAATGGCAAGTACATTTTCTGGGGCATTCTGTTTATGTAGCATTTAAAAAGGTAAAAAACGCGTAGAAAACTATTTTTACGAACACACTACATACGTCGACGCGACATTTTTTTTATCTCAACGCCTTCGACTATGTAGCCCTTCGACCGCGCATAAATAATCGGAGCAACACAGGCGTTAAGGAAAATCGTTGCGCTGAGAATGAAAATAGCCGTGGTTATAAATAAATTCTTATAATACAACAGGCTCTCTCTCTCTCTCNCTNCTCNCTCTACTACTCTCTCTACTACTACTACTACTACTTCGTACGTACGTTACTTACGTACGTACTACTACTACTTCTACTCTACTCTACTACTAC
>NW_012130094.1:2123198-2133382 GCF_000143395.1 Atta cephalotes | reverse complement strand
ACGGTACGGTACGTACGTACGTACGTACGTACGTACGTACGTACGTACGTACGAGAGAGAGAGAAGAGAGAGAGAGAGAGAGAGAGAGAGAGAGAGAGAGAGAGAGAGAGAGAGATAATGGCGTTTATTTTTAATATTCTAGAACTAGCTCTTTAAGAATATAGAAAAAGAAACGAAGAATGCAAGCAAAGAAAGAAATATATGAAATATATAACAAAAATAATATAACAAAGAGAAAAAGAGGAAGAGAAAAATATAAATAAAAAACGGGGAAGGGAGAGGGAGAGAGAAAAAATTACATTTTTAACATTTTAGGATAAGCCTTCTAAGAACATAAAAAAAAGAAAAAAACAAAGATATTGCAATTTTATTACAATCCTTGTAATCCAATCCCCAAGATGATTTAGTTCGTATTAAAAGTGACTCATATTTAAGGTCGAAACATTTACATATTTGTTTATGTAATAAATTTCAATTAATAATACAAATATCCAGTGTATGATCCTTAAAGGCATTACATTCTATTATTTTATTTACATTTAGAACTTTTCAGTGATTTAATTTAAAAAACAAATAATGAAATCATAGGAAAATCAAAAATATGAAATAATAAATGAGAATCGATATAACCACGTGATCGTAGGCAAAGAGGGTAGATCGTAGGCGCGGGGCAGTAGATAGGTCCTCATCGAGGATCACAGGTGCCGCTTATAAATAACCAATTTATTTATCATACTCTCGGCAGAGACGCTCGGCACGATTATGATCGCAGGAGCGAACCACGACAATATCGATCTTATTGACGTGCTCGATCGAGGGTAAATTCGAAGCGCGAAACACCGAGTAAGATTGAAAAGAGGTTTTTTGGTGTTACACCGGATATTTATAGGGAACGTTAGATAGTCGATACTGGGAGATAACAGATAACTACACGGCCTCGCGCGTCCCGCGAAAGGTCGGCGCTGATAAAGCGTCGATAAACAAGCTGCGCTCGTGCATCTTTTACAACGTATGTAAACGTTGTGTTAAAAATTTGACATGCAGGATAATGGAATATTTTTATTCATATAGGTGATGAGTGATGACGTTTATGACAACGTAAATTCTAGTGCCAACGTGGGTGATATCATCAATTTTTCGCTACGGTGCTTTGCAAACCCATTAAAACATCTGATGTTTAATCAGTGTGATTTTCGCATAGTTAAAAATAAACTTGTGGATTTTCAATCGCTACAATTTAAATACGATTTTATCATGACTAACAATTACAATGCAGATATTATACGTTCACAGGTCCTGCAGTTGAATAAAGAATTTAAAAAAAAAAGTATATATCAAAAGCATGGTTAAAAAATAATAATATTAAAATAATAATAAAAATACCACGCTATAAATAAAGTTGAATAAAAAATTAAAGTTTCAGAACGTTCTCAGAACATTATAGTTCCTAAGAACATGCTCGGGACATCCTTTGGATTAAATGTATTGTATGGGTACTATAATCTTGTATATATTATCTCATTCAAACTTATTATACTGTCTCACTTTATAATCTTAATTAAGATTACAGAGTGAGACAATATAAGAGTTATTAGAGTGAGATTATAGGAAAACAGTATCTCTAAATTTCTTGGAGTATCTCTAAAGCTTACTCCAAAAGTATTCAAATACTGCCACTATTAAAAAAATGTGAAAACATTTGCATTCTTGAATAAGAGTGGCAGATTTTTACTTTTTTTTTAGAATGAGATTTCACTCTTTTGGAATAAGATTTTTTCCTTTGGAATGAATCTTATTCCAAAAAAAGAATGAAAATCTGCTACTTTTATTCAAGAGTATAAATGTTTTTACTCTTTTTTAATAATGACAATATTTTTATTCTTTTGAAGTGAGATTTCACTCCAAGAAATTTAGAAAGTCCTAATTGTGCTGAACAAATTAGACAATTTAATCATATTGTTCCAAACCTGGAATAATAATACTGCAATAATATTATCCTCAAATTTCGGAACTCTCTGTGTGTGTATGTATTATATATATTTACATATATATATATATATGTAATATATATATATATATATATGTATGTATATATATAAATAAATTATATATAAATATATATATATATATATATATGTATGTATATTAGTTTTTTAATGACTAAAATTTCGCGCGCTCAGTGTGAAGGTTTCCTCGAACTGTATGCCTTTATAATAATCAAATTTAGTATCTTCGCACCATTCCGAAGTGCGGAAAATTCTAACCTCGTTATTCATAATTTTTAAATTATTCCCATTTGAACTATTATAGCAACATTTTCAAATTGGATTTTGTCTTAAAATGTTACAAAGAATTTATCTTTAAAACATTTATCGTCAATGCTAACCTCTGCGACATCAAATATATATATATATATCTCATAGAATTTTAACAAAATCGATTATGGTTAAATTCTGTTACTTATATAGAATCTCTAGTAATTATTAAATTCGAATGATTCGCATAGCGAGTTTGATTATTGCAGGACTCATCGGCGGAGAAACGCTGAGGCGATACCTGTACGTCAATTAGATCAATGGCGTACAATGCCAAGAACGGCACACGTAACGTGACGTGACGGCGCCCAGTAAAATCCGTACACACGTGCCGCTTGTAAGGGTAGATAAATAAATGATGGGCAATCACGGTCACGTAGAGTATACCATCGACGATAAAATTCGCGCGGGCGCGCAAACGAGTCAAAGAAGAGTGAATGAGGCCTACTCTCGGGGTGGGTACCACGAAACTATGTATTGGGAACGAGGACGTGAATCGAAAAGGAAGAACGCCGAAGCGTGAGGATACAGCTCGAGATTGCAGGTCACGGTTTGCTCGTCTTTTTCGACGGCGCCGTACACGTCCGCGTGGAAGGCACGGGTCGATCGGTAAAATCGCGGCGAAGTCCGAGAATGAAGCTCGTGCATGCAGTAGCAACGTAGGCGGGCCAAGGCGGGAGGGCAAGATCACGAAGACGAAGGGCGAAACAATCCGGTGGAGCCAACCTACGTGCTTCCGCCGGTTCTCCGCTGATTGCACTTCCACTTGCTCGCCGTTGCATTTATGTCCGTTCATTACCGTCAGTCACCGTTGTAATAAATAGAAACGGAATCACCGCGACGGTGGCAAAGACGTACAAGATTCTCATGAAAATAGTTTTGTTAGACGATCGTGATAATTGTGACATTTAACAGGCACATCGTTACAAAAATTCTGATATTAATATTAATAATTAATTCAAGGCGAAATAAAGTTATTTATTTAATACATCATTTGACAAAAGATGACCATTAAGCCTTAACTGACATGAAGATCATTAATCTCGGAAATATTTTTATTATATCTTTTTGATGTTTAGACTCTCAAACCTGTTTTTAATTAAAATTAATAATAAAACTAAAAGTAAGTATTGTATTGATTCTTATTTTAAAAAATGTTAATAAACTAACAATAAACGTAGAAAAATTTGATATATCATTATTTTCATGATTATTACATTTATGACAGCAAAATCGAGATACCGTAACTTGAGGAACTTTTGTTGGACTCATGACAAGAGTTAAAAGAGTTATTTTACTGATGTAAATATTTCACTCAATCTGAAATAATTCAATCAACTTTTTGAAACCTAATTTATTCAAGCAAGATTATTAAATTAAATGTTTCTTGCCGATGATATCAACTATAAAGAAAGAACAATTTTGTCAAAATATCTACAAATTTAAATACAGATTTGAAAATAATTTCGTTGAGCAATCAAAATAATTACTTAAAAATATCAATGCTGCAAAAAGTTTTGATATTCTAGCAACTAGTTGAGGGTCCTATGTAATTATTTCAAAAAAATTATTTTCATATCTGTATCTCATTAAATTTTTAAATATTTCAGCAAAACTGTTCTTTCCGTGTAGAAACGTCCAAGTTCTAAACGTTTCTTAGACATGAGAACTTCGATGACGGTAATGACATTTGATAGACACATCGTTACAAAAATTTTCTGACGATAATATCAAAAATCGATAATCGATCTAAAGTAAAATAAAGACTATTCAATTCTAATACGTCATAAATTATTTTGATAAAAAAAGATAACCATCAATATGTTGTCATAAGTTATTTGCTCAATCTGAAACAGTTCAATTATGTAACTTTTGAGATCTAATTTATTTCGAACAAAATTATGTCGTGCAAAATCAAATGTTCTTTTGCCATCAGATAAACATGTCCGAATTCTAAACTTGTATTTTTAAATTGAAATTATCTCTCTTGATTTATTATAAAGAGATAATAATGAAAGGAAAAAGTGGCTGTTCGCCATAAAGCCGTAAGAAGAAAAAGCTTCTTTCCTTTGAGAGATATTGCGTTGGATTCTATCGCTTAGATGAATTTCTGTTGACAGATGTTCATTTGAAATCTACGTTTAGATATCTGTTGATTGATGCGCCAGTCGACCTTGCAAATCTCTTCTAAGGTTTCAAATTCAAAGAAGAAACGAGGGAATGCGAATATAAATCATGCCGTAAAACGGAGGTAATTTTGTGAACCTTTTAGTGGTTTCGAGTGTATCTAGATTCGTTGGGGCGTGGATAGAGTAGGGAAAAAAATTAGGTCGCCGCTTTGCTCCGTGTCACGTTGGCACAATTATATTCAGATCCAACAAAAGTTCCTCGGGTTACAGCATCCCGATTCTGCTGTCGTAAATGTAATAATCATGAAAATATTGATATCGGTATATAATAAGACATATCATATTTAGATTCTGAAAATTTCAATAATGTTGAAGTCTCATAACGCTAAAAAACAAATAATTATTTATTTATAAAAATTATCAAAGTAATGCAGGTGTTTCGGTGCAATAAAGTATAATTTTAAAAGCGAATTAAACGAAATTCTTCCTTATGCAGCATTATTCTTCTTTAAAAAACGCAACAGTGTGCATGTTATTGCAGAGGACAGTATTATGGCACGTTACACACGACTGACACAGGCTAAATCAATGAACTCGGCTGTAATGATTAGCGAAATGTCGCTGCATGTACAAGCGACTACACATACGCTCATGGTCCACCGGACATTCGTAGCTATTGGAGATATCCGGTAATGTCCTTGGCCCGATAAATGGAAGCTCATTTATCCGGACAACCGCGAGTACATTCCTGATATAACTAAGCAAAGACACGCAATTCTCGACTAGAGATCTAGATTCTCTCAATCTTTCTCCCAGCCCGCAGGATGAATGTCTCGTTATCATATTTTATTTTGTTTCGGTAAAATATTGATTACCAAACGTAGATTATCCTTTCGATAATTATCAGCATACAATTCATCGCATAATTTTACGATGACCGTCAGATGCTGAATTACATAAGACATCATTATACGCGATATCATTAATTCTTCAATGCCACTCTAATATATTCTCAGTTTTTCTTTAAAAAAAAAATGATCTTTTTCAAAATTTCCGTTTACTTTATTACTTATAACGTTTTTTATTAATAACAAATATTTGTTTAATGTCATTTCTTTTTAATCGTCTGACATTTAAATTAAAAAAAATACTTTATTTAAAAAAATAATAAATTTAAAAAAAATTTATTACAAATACCAATGTAATACATTACCGTCTGTTCGTGACGCAATAAAAACTTCACCGAGAAAAATTGCCATGCCACCAGATGGACAAATACGAAACCGGTATAAACAGAAAGTGACGAGGTAGAGGGAAAGAAAGTGAGAAAAATGAAAGAGCGAGAGGAATCTAAACGAACGACGGAAAAATCAGGAGCTCATGTCTTTTCATTCTCATTTCGACAGCAACGACGAGCAGACGCTTTTTCAGAAGTCCGTTGGGAGCGTATCCGTGGTAGTCGGCGCACAACAAAATCGCGTTTGTCGTATCTCCCAAGAGACAATGGGAACCAAATAGATTGTCAAATGATAATTGCACCACAATGTGATTTCTCGTTCACAGCGTTGGCGCTTGCCAAAGTATCCGAATATTTAATTAGCTCATAATACTGTAAACAGATGCAAATGGAGCTGACGTCAGAGGAATAAGTACATCAGGATAAAACAGCATTGAATTGCATTAACTGAAATATGTTTAATAAATTGTACTGTAAAGAGACAGAAAGATAAAAAAATTCACACACCTATATGAAAAAAACAGTTTAATAAAAATTTAATATGGATCTAAAAATAACTTTGTTGGACTAAAAATTAATATATAAAGCCGTGAGGCTGATTGAATGTCAAAACTTTTTGCTTATGCTTGAGCGTCCTACATAATAATTTTGATAGTTTAACAAAATTATTTTCAAATTTATGTTTAATTAAATTTTTAGACTTCAACAAAATCGTTCTTTTCCTCTAAGAATTAATACATTCAGAAATATGGTACACGAAATTTAAAATATTCTATTTCGCGAACAGAGTTTGTTAGCCGTCTTCGCATTATAAAAATGTACAAGAAATTTATGAAATAAAGGAGACTTATTTCTGATATTCATAAATTTATGAGAAGAAAGACGGAAACTTTAATGTTCTTCCAGGATGTACAAAAGCTCCGCCTTGGAAATCCTTTTGTCAAATTTTTCAACTTTTTCTCTGTCGAGAACGAGGTAAATAACTAAATACTCGAAACTACATGTCACAAACTAGTTTAATAATCTGAATAACGAAGAAGCAACAAACTGCTTGTTCTTCTTACGGAAAATCATATCCGTTTCATGCTCCATGTGATTTTACGCCTACGTGAAATGCACTCTAGCATAAACTAATCACCTCAAAGGTAAGCGCAATGCAAAGTGTCTTCGAGTGCCTGGTGTAATATATAAAAAAATGCGCGACGTAAAGAAAAAAAAGCTAATTGAAGTATGTTGGACCGCTTCTTCTCTCTCTCTCTTTGCATTCAACAGACCATCGAAAAAGAAAATTCGATATCGCGATTTTATGATGTACATTTGTAATGAGCGAGTCATCACAAAATAATTTGCATGAGCTAAAATTATCTGTCCGAAGCACATCATCACGATTACACGCGCGAGTCCGTTTGCGGACGGAAAAGGAAGCGTCTTTAAGGCCACGGTGTATTCGATGCTTCAAATAAGATAACACGATCACTCGTCCACACCCGGATGTAGATAGCGCGTCGAATTTTGATGTTATCGCGATGCGGCGAGTTTGAAGGTAATTCAGTGGCGACGCTTCCGTATACCTATATTATCGAGTTTATCTGGTTTTGTTAAAATTGTATCTCACTCGGGAGCTTATCAGATTACGGTTTTTTAAAGCATTTTACACACGAACTGTTCACTCTAAAAAATATGAATTTAACATTATGAGTGTTGAATATAATTCTCATTATTGATGTTAATATAAACTGCAAACTATGATATGAATTTATTATACATTATAACACCAGTTTTAAATCTATATCCATAATGTTAAATTAATGACAGGTGAAAACTATATACAAATACCGCATTGTATTAAATCCATAGCATGTTGGTATTTATAATAAAGTTTGTCAATATCAACACAGTGATAATTATATAAACACAACTTTGTTAAATTCTGATGTTTTTTCTTAAGTATTTGATTAGTAAATAATCTCTCCAAACTAGATCCAGGTATACTTTCATTATTACTTGTAGTAATTATTCATCTTTAGAATTAGCATAAAGATAACAAAACCGAAAGATGGCAATATAACTTTTCATTGTGTCATTTGAATAACAATTGAATAAAGTCAATTTTCTATGCCAAAATAAGATATAGTTAATAATAAGATTGGAATTAAGATGTATCTTAAGATTACCTTGTTAAAATTATGCGAGATAAAAGACGTGATTTCGATATCAGAGACAGACAAAGGGCAGAAGATGGCTGCCAAGTGACGAGAAAATGGACCAAAGCGGCTCGCGGATAATAATGAGGCACAAACATTAAGCGCAAGAATGCCTCGGGCATCGCCAAAGGCCCCCTCTTAGCACACTTAATAAATACGTTTATCGCTTCAGTGACTCCCGTCCATCGGCTGAGTGGATCCAGTGACGTCACTGGCGCTCCTCTAACGTCATGTCACGATAAAACAAAACGGCCGCAGAACCACAGCGAAGATATTGACCAGAGTCCACGCGCGGTCGCGGCTCACTCTTCCATCCTTCACTTTGACAACGTATTCTCGGTGCCACTTGTACCTCCGCTCCGCTAGCAAACTTATCTCTCAAACAAAAATTCTCGACAAAATGCGCCGCAGCGAGACTTAGATCAGTCCAATGCGGTCCAATGATACATTATTCGGCGTTCAGGAACGCTACGTTAGATTCACCTGTACCAACTTATCGTTGCGCTGATGTGTGTCTAATTAAGATGCATTTGTTCAAAACAAGAACCACAGACTCAATGAATGTGATAAGAAAATGAGATATTGTGATAAGATGTTATCAGGTATATAATTCAATGTCCTTGTCTCTAATAAAGATATTAATGTCTCATTAAAAGATCAAGATATATTAATAGATGAGATAGAGGACAATGACCTTTATTTATGTTTTATGCTCGATCTTTGATTTATCGTTCGTACAGTCGAAATGGAAAATCAATATATTCTTATGACAAAATCTTATCACAAAATAATATGCTCACTAAACACCAATTATAAGTGATGTTATTGATTATAACATCGATGTTAGAATTTCATACTCTTTCATACTCGTACTTATGTAACACACATGTCGAAATTATGACAATTATATTATTTTTAACTTGAGTTTACTAGAAGGTGTATCTCAACCGCAAAACGTTTGTGACATTGAATTTCCGTAAAACGTTCTCATGATTATCTTCACGTTTCGCGCTTCCGCGTTGTTCGAGGTTACCACAGGGAGAATTTATTTCAATTGTTATTAGTTATGCCACATGTGTTGTAATGATTTTAAATTAGTATCTCGGAAAGAATAGAGATTAATTACTTGCAGTCATTCGAAGTCACGGTGACCAAACCGGGAACAGATAATCGGCCGAAATTGCAAAATCGCTATCATGAGGCAAGCGCACTGATTGAAAGAAAAACTTCCAATCGTAATTGCATTTTCTCTTTGGCAGTTTTCAATTTGCATTTCGTTGGTTTATACGGGATTATCTGTTCATCTTTCGCGGATCGCTTGTATCTATTGTTGACCAGATGCATCTAACCAAGCACGTCGGGCACTGTATTCAGTGACCCACATACAGTTTACGAGCCATCGTCCCATAGAAAATTCCATATTCCGATAAAGTGACGAATGTGGACCTCAAACTACCGCACACACGTACACACACACACGGTGATAACGCTTAGCCATCCTGTTTTTTCGCAGCGGTATATCACTTTGTTTTTGTAACAAATTCGACGGGAAGGAAAGACTCAAAGCCTGATACGTCATATCCAACAGATTGGAGAATGATCGCCGTTGGCCAAAAAATATTGCGACATTCTGTGGACAAACGCATCGTATTTTAGTGATCGAGACGGAAGAACCTCGAAATACGATACAATGGCAATCACCGCGAAATTGAAAGTGATCTTTGGGAATATGGCCCAACACGACCGAAGGCATTAAAAAATCATAATGATTTGTGTAGTTCGAATAATATTGCACGTATTATGACACGGAATTCAATATAAATCGTTTATAATAATAAATTTAATATTTATTTATTCAATTTTGATACATTCACAATACTGAATTTCAATTTGCGTAAAATTCCATTTATAATACAATCGTCTATCAAAAAAACATTGCAAGAAAGAAATTTTTAACTCGTGCATTTTTATTTTTCATTGCATGTGGAACTCTATAATGTTCAAAATTTTGAGTGACATATTACCTATCCTTCCAAAACTTGCATCTTGATTAATCTAAAAATTTGTCAGTTCTCCAAAAAATACTCCAAAAATATATAATATTATTGTCGACTATTATATTGAAATAAGCATTAATATCTGGTGTCTTATAGATATAGATCAGTTCTTATAGGTATTATTAATTATAAATTTATTTTATTAGAGTCATTAATTTTTTAATTTATTTGAAAAATACTGCAGGTATATATATATATATATATATATATATATATATATAGTTATTTTATTTTTATTATAT
>NW_012130094.1:2118787-2120236 GCF_000143395.1 Atta cephalotes | reverse complement strand
TATATATATATATATATATATATATATATATATGTATTTATTTTTTATATATATGTTTATTATTATTTACACATTTTTTGTAACTAAAATCCATTCTTAAAAGTCATTTTTCACTTTGATAAAAAAAACTATAAATTATACATGTTTCTGTTTATATTTTTGTTTGCAGAAACATAATTGTAATTTCTCAAGGGAAGAGCGCGAATATATACGTCAAACATATTGCGTCGATATTACATAAAATGATTATATCATTATCTGCACGATTAAATGTACATGGCAAACTAATTACAAGTCTGTGAACAAAAATGAAAAACCTCATAGTAAACTTTAAAGATTTCAATATTAAACTTTAAATGCGTGATTGAATTATTAATACATGCAGAGAATATTAAGTAAATAATTATATAGCAAAATAAATAATATTTAAAAAGAAATTGTGAGTAGTTTAAAAATTAAAATAAAATTAATATGATATAAAAAAAGAAAAAAAACAAATACATGTGGTAAACAAAATCTGAAACCACGTTAACGATGCGAAAAAGTTAAACGATAGCGATATTCAGAAAATTGCAGACGAAAGGAAAAAAGAATAAAAGATTTATGGCGTGGTAAATCAGCTAGAAAAAAATCAAAAAATTCGACGAGGCAAATAGAATTTTTCGATTTCGACCTTCGATCAATTTCCCACATGTACATAAGAGAGAGAGAGAGAAAAAGAGAGAATCTTAGGATTAACTTGGATTTGAGTTACGCAAGAATAACAATGCAGATCAAGGATGAACTCGTTCAACCGGTTAAACACATTCATGAAATTTATGAATCGCGATAAGGTCTATAATCCTTCTAATGACAAAGCCAATACTCCAAATACTCTGATTCAAAATAAACGATTCAAAATAAACGATTCAGAGAATGAATACTTTAATGTAAATTATATTTAAGATTGTAATATTTTGTTTCAATGACATGCTGTTTAATTTTTAATTATGCAAGTGAGGCCCTAGCACTCGTTCTATTTTCTAGAATACCTACATCAATAGTTCCAGCGGATAGATAAACAACTTTATCGCAGTAATTATATTTTACAACGACACGTGTGTTCACACCTTTTATAGAATATAATGTTCAGTTATGACATTTCTCTTTTATAAGAATTATTTTTAAAACATGGAAAAAACAGTTTTGCTAAAGCATCTAAAAATTTAGCTAGATACAGTTCTGAAAATAATTTCGTTAAACCATCAAAATAATTATATAGAAGTACGCTAAGTATTAATGACAATGCTGCAAAGTTTTAATATTCTAGCAAACAGTTGAGTGTCCTACATTATTTTAATCTCTAAATAAAATTCTCTTTTCAAATCTGTATTTAGCAAAATTTTTTTAGATACTTTACACACACACACACACACACACACACACACACACACACGACACGCACGCACG
>NW_012130094.1:2103379-2117842 GCF_000143395.1 Atta cephalotes | reverse complement strand
TCTCTCTCTCTCTCTCTCTCTCTCTCTCTCTCTCTCTCTCTCTCTCTCTCTCTCTCTCTCTCTCTCTCTCATTCAAGATTTTTTTTAATGAAAAAAATTTTAAAAGTTTTTCAAGCTACATATCAAACTAAACAGATATTTTTATAATTAAGAAAGATCGAATTACGTCAACAAAATAAAAATACAAGCATGTATGTTTTATTTTTGAGAACGTTTATAAAAAAATTATTGAAAAATTTATAAATGATATACATCTAAGAACAAAGATCTATAGGATCAAGATTTCTGCGGCCGAAAATGAAACAAAATTGAAATTATTATTTGTGAACGAAATAAAAAAATTGTACGAGAATTGTACACATTCATTATAATGTCAACGTTCTTGCATTGTCTTCGAATGATTTTAGAACTTTAATTGATTTAAATCACCATGCCAGTAATTATGAAACTATCAACCAGGACTTAAAAAAAAGAAACAATTTTACAAGGCTCTTGCGCGAATATTCAACTTCAATCTTTAAACACAATCAAGTATTTAAATATATAAGATATACATATACTAGGATATATTATTTTTTTTTACGCAAGAACAGCGTAATAAATTATATATAAAAAAATTATATGTGAAACAATAAAGCATACATAAAATATGAGACAGCATAACCGAATCGACTATTTTAAATGACTGATTGCATACAACACATGCACTTGCATAGCAAGCAAAAAAGAAAGATCGGAAAAATAAATGTTACGTTCACGTTATAATATTAAAGCTCCTTTAAAATGAAGATTATATCTCGTATTTTAATACTTATAATCAGAAGTTTGTAGCCCAAAGTATAGAAACTGTAGATTATATTAAGATATCTCGAAAATGTACTTATAAGAGAATTACTATCCTTGTAATTTCTATAATTTCATTACATGATATGACATTTCTATTGAGCATAATAAAAAAGTATTCCTTTTTTCTATTAATATTCTTTTAATTTGATATCTTTTAATGTAATGTCTTAGTTAATGTTTTTATTAAATTAAAGTCACCTCATTATACAAAAATGTAACACAAAATTATAAATGATATTTAACACTATATAAATAAAGAAGATTCATTACACAAGAAGCCTATATTTTTTTCCTTGCATTTTCTAAAAGTACCTACATGTAGCCACGTTACAAAGATCGAGTTGCAATGACTGCATTGCGTGCAACAAGCTTCCTCCCTCTAGCTCGGCTAAGTTATACGACACTAACGAAGTACCTTACAATGAAAATGAGACAGAGAAGCAAAAGACGCAAAAGACTTCAGTAAGCGTTCCGCTTCTGTGTATCGGGAACGCAAAGTCTTCCGTAAACGCCAAGTTAAAGAAATGGAAAAGAAACGCGCACATCCGCCTTATACTCGAGTCGTAGAAACTAATCCTATCTTCCACGCAAAGACTGGCCGCGAGATCTTGACGGAGAGAAGGAAAATCACGGACATATCCTTTTCTTCAGTTCCTTTTCTTTAGTTGCACGAAGTGTTAGGCGAGCGATTCGCCTTCGGTAGATACGCTTCATCGATTGAATCTACTGTATTTGATAGCATTTATATCTGATTGCAGCTCGCGTCTCGAATAGCAACTTTCTTGGAAAATCGACGATGGATCGGTATATAATTCGACGTCGCTTTGGCGAGCGTCTGACTCGATGTAGCAATTATTGGTGTCCGCCTCAACGGAGGCACTAACTTAATTGAAAAATTAGTTTAGGGAGCCCGACTCACGTTCGCGTTCCCGGGAATGGGAGAAGCTTGAGAAACACGCGCAAGATTACATCTTGCGTTATAATCAGAGCATTCGAGGAATACCGAGCGCGATGATAATGAATATTTATATTTCACGAGATATAAGCAGATATTGCATGCCAAACACATGAAAAAACCGATATTGCTAAAGTATATAAAAATTTAACTAAATATAGATCTAAAAGTAATTTTGTTGGACTATCAAAATTATTATGTAGGACGTTCAAGCATGATGAGCAATGTTGCAAAAAGTTTTGACATGAGTCTAGCAATCAGCTTGAGAGCGATCTACATAATAATTTTAATAATCCAACAAAATTATAATGCAGCGTCGCGTTAGTGACAAAATTATTTTCAGATCTATACCTAGTTAAATTTTAAAGTACTTTAGTAAACTGTTCTTTCCGTAAAATGTAAAACATAAAATTTTAAAAGGAAGGATATAATTTTATGGAATATAATTTTAAGAAAGCAATATAAGAGGAAATAATTCATATTGTATAAAAATTGTGTTTGAAAAATTAATTTATGTTGTATTAAATTATGTTATGGTGCTACTTTATTCATGCCTATATGTTTTTTAAAAAATTTGGCATTATATCATTTGATAGAGTACAGTTTTACAATTCTATTTTTTTTTTTAATCACGATTTTTAATGGAATTATGAAAGTCAAAATGTTCCTCTTTTAATCCGTGATAACTCAGTAACAAAAAATTTTAGGAACACTTTTAAAAAATAATTTTATAGAGAATACTTTAAGCGTTTTTTCACATTAAAAAATTGAAATTTTTCGCAATTTTTTTATTAGTACACAAAGTGAGAAGGAAATTTTTTATTTTATCCAGCTCGTTTTCTATGTAAAAATTACCAACTTACAGAAACTCATACGACATAATAACTTTTCAAAAGATGAAAGCTTTAAAATCCTCTTTTCAAATAAAATTTCATTTTTAACAAAGTTATAACTCCTTGAAAGTTCGTGGTACTGCAAACTTTTGTTATGACTCAATACTATATCATAAGAAATACAGAAAAAGTAACAGTAATATTGCTTTAGTTGTCGTAACTAGCATCTTTGCGGAAATCATAGAATGAAAGAATTCTTCGCTTATCGATATTATAATGATACGTACGTTCGATAGTTCTGCATGACTGTAAGTAGATTAAGATACAATATACAGCTACAATGTTATCACAAAAATTTAGAATTATGAATTCTTAAGACAAAATAATATTCACATACGAAACAAACAAAACTCGAAGCAATTGACAACACAAAATATCTTTGTATTATTTAACTATATATGCATATTGATGTCATTAAATACATACGTACTGAACATAATACTATTAATGTTACTAATTTAAGGATAAATATATATTTCTTATAAAAAACATATATTTATTTGTGAATGTATTGTGTTACATGAAAGAATAGTTTTGTTGAAGCAGCTAAAAAGATAGCTAGATATAAATCTGAAAATAATTTGTTAGATCATCAAACTAATTATATAGGTCGCTCAAGCATGATAATAAGTTTTGACATTCTAGCAACTAGCTTAATAAGCTCGTCCTACATAATTATTACAACAGTTCAACAAAATTATTTTAAGATTTGTTAAATTTTTAGAAACTCTAACAAAACTATTTTTTTCGTGTAAAGAATTATATAATTTATAGGTACAATAAATGTCACAGATATAAAAAAATTTATAGGAACATATTATAATTGTATATAATATAAATATTGTATATAATATAAATATTATATACAATATGATAAATGAAGTATTAAAATAATGCTTCAAGTTCATTTATCTTGCGAAGTAATACTTACCTGTGTAATAAGCAGAAGAGGAAGGAAATAGGAAAGCAAAAGGTATAAAACAGGTAAGTATGCACCTCACAGCTGGCTCTGTAAACAAACAAGACTTTATAACTATTTAATTAATTTTTATTTAATTAATTTATTTGCATTTATCATATAATCACTTGTAAGTATTAGGGATACGTAAACAATTAGTTCGAATCAGCTTAAATATAAATAGTCTAAAACACACCGTTGCTGTTACTTTTTTTTCATTAACACTATATTCACAAATAAGATCACAATCGCAATCGCGAATGCTTCATTCCTTTCTTTCACCGATTTCTATATATTATTTATACATATACAATCGACCCGTATATTAATCTCAGCCGAAAAATCCGCAGATTTTTCTTCAAGAGGTTCTTTTTTAAGAACGTTTATTATTGCGAATAACTGTTTTAAACAACTACTGAATGAATGTCCGCATAACGCGAACATAATATATGTAACATTCCATTCCCATTGAGTCGATTCGACTGTTAGGAAGCGAATGATTGAAATCATAATGCACGCATGAAATTCATGGACAGTTTGAGACATTCTAATTTTTCTTACAAGAAAAAATAAATGATCCTTTGTAAATATAGGAAATGCTAAAACCGCATGTCCACAACATTTAGCATTAGCATTTATGCAAAAGTGTCTTCTTTTACCTTTAGCCTTGATCAACTGGATTTTATGTACGTTTAGTTTCATTACAGCTACAGTAATCTAAAAAGGATTACATTAATCGAAGTTGATCAAGACTGATTCCAAATCGGTGTGGATAAGACGAGCAATAACACACCACGCAAATAATCGTCCGTCGTAATTATTGCTTCAAAGATTACGCACTCCACTGTAAATGCACCCCGTAACAGTTGCAATGTCCTGATCCGTTCGGACCGTCGATTATAATAATGCCGAGTTATAATGATGCATTTTATAATGTAGACACGCATAGAATGTCGTTTGCACAGCTTACAAGAATTTATCTCAGGGAGAAGGGGGAGAGAGACGTTAAAAAATAGCAGACGTGAAAAAGAGAGGACTACTTAACTTACTGCACACTGGACGTGATGAGCGAGGAGCGACGAGCGATATCCAATGAAAGCTCTGCTTTTTCTCACGTGATATAAAACTGAGCTCTCATTGGGTATATATCACTCGGGTATAATGCGTGTAAAATTAGCATATAGAAAAACATAAGCAATAAAACGTAAGTGGTAAACGTACCAATTACAATCGAGGACAAGTATAAGTAGCAAATTAAAAATGTTGATTTACTTACTGCTTACGTTTTTCTATTAGCTAAATCGTAAAATGATTACATTCAGAAACACGTAAATTGCGTACTTGAAGAACTCACGGGGAAACCTATTCGCTAATTATCGTGCGTTTTACAGCTATTTATACGTATTGTGATTTCGTATCGATTTTTACGCTTATCAAGTATCGAGAGACCCAATTAATATTCTTAATCACTTGCTTTCATTCTTGAAAATGACAAACAGCAATCCGTAAAAAAATATCGCTTACACACATTACGATGTTTTTGTACATAGAATATAGATACGTTAGAACTTGACAAAAATTAATCTTCAATAAATTATCCTAATAGGTTTTATCTTCCGTATATTATACATACTTTGCGTCAACTTACGTTACTTATGTTAAAAATAAATATAATTTTAGCATTTATCGAACCTGCAACGTAATACAATTAAAAGTTTCTGAAAGCATCTAATTTTATGATGCTAATATTCGGGGAAAGGAGGGAGATGAGTACGGCGTATTTCTCGAAACCTGCTTGAAAGATCGCGTGAGATGTCATGACTATTATCAGTACTTCGTCTAATAATGGTTGTGAATGGTCATCCACTACAAATTGATTAATCAACTAATCGGAGGTACGTATAGAACTAGATTATATCATGCTGCCGCTATAATTCATGGAGCAGAACTTGGATTTCCCTCGCAAAGCAATGATATCGAAAGCATAAAAATATCGTATGTGCATAACTAACTGTCGCTATGACTTGCAAGTTAAACTTCACTGCCGAGCTGCTCGATAAAAGATGATAAATAAATAAATCAGCGATAACGAGAGCTAATTGATCTCGAGATTGCGCAAGTCCGACCAAATGGACTCGATAAAATGTATAGTAATGAATGATATCATTACAATTTATCAAATATACTTGCGTTTAAATCATTGCAAATAAATTTTTAATACAGCGATAGATTTTTTTTATAATATATATATAGCAAATCAATAACTTGTTTTTTTTTGTAAAATTGCTACACGGAAAGAATGATTTACTGAAGTACTTAAAAATTTAGTTAAATATAGATTTAAAAATAATTTTGTTGGACTATCAATTAAATAATTATGTGGAATGCTCAAGCGTGAAATAAAAAATGTTGACATTCTAGTAATCAGCTCGAGTGTTCTATATAATTATTTTGATGTTCTAACAAAATGATTTTCAAATCTGTGTCTATACGTATATAGATAAATTTTAGATATCTGAACAAATCATTTTATTGATGTAATTGCTTGAAAAGACATTTTTAATTTTCTCATAAAGCTTTGTGTTGAAATCTCTTTTACTATTGCCAATGATCTTTTAATTTGATCTTATATCTTATCTCATTTATTTTATTCTAAGAAAAAAATATTACGACATAAAAGGAACTGGCGTTACCATTTCATCGAGGACGACGTTTAATAAGCGCGCGTGTACCTATAGATTAATGAAAATCGCGCTTTCGAACTGTTCGCAACAATTGGCAGATCACGCACACTCGTTTCACCGAGTCGAATGCCTTCGGCATTCAAATTACCTTCCTGTCATTACATACGGTACCTGACGAAGTCTGAGCGCAAACGTGAACGAGAAGTCAGATGCCGGACGATACACGCGCGACACACTCCCCACTTCCGAATCGGAAATTTCAATGTAAAAATAAAGTAGAAATCTGCAATTTAAAGTCCATTTTAGATAACTATCGTAATAATATATTAAATCATGTATACGGCTAAATTGAATTTTTAAAACATATTTTTTTCTACATACAATTTGCGCAAATAATTTCAACAATTCTTTTACGTGATAATACAATAAAATATGTCAATTAAAAATCTAAATTAAATTAAAACTATTATCTTCTCCTTTTAAATATTCTTTTTTTTATTTGACCTGGGAATAAGTTTATTATTTACACAATATATTATAAAAAAAGAACTTTATAAATTATAGATTTACGTTTTCTCTATTGAATCTTCATATTTCATTCTCATCTTATATTTCAACAAAATTAGTTACTTTTTTAACGTCATTTAACATCTGACTTATTACCAGATGAAAACATTGTTAATCGTAATGAAAATCGTTTCTGCTCTATCTCAATAAAACTATTATGAAAAATAGACATTTTTCACCGATTATATTTATAATGTACACATATAAATACAATAAGATTGTCTAGGATAGAATAAGAGAAGGACCATTTCGTATATAAATATACTCTGTAAATATATTCCACATAAATATAATCCTTGCTTCCTCTGGGAATGGCCGAGTTATTCTGCTGCTGTGACAAGAATAACGAAAACGTCATATATGGCGCTGCAACATCCGCATGTGTGCTTTGCGCTTGAAGATCGGTCACATTTAATCATCCCATCCGTGCGATATGTGAGAGTTAAAAGGAAAAGTGATGTAAGTCAAGATTCTCGCAAATCGCGTCGAAGAGGAAATCTCGATCGATTTAAATAATCGTTTGTACGAATTACCCACTTGCAACTAACGTAACAAAAACAATTTCTCTAAAATTACACAGAGAGAAAAAATTTGCTATGAATGCTAATCCTATGCCATGACTGTAAATTTATGTGCACATATAAGAATTGCAAATTATTTGCAATTGTAACAAATATTTATTCTTTTTTGTACTCACTACAAAAATTATTTACAACAAATGCAAAATGTGCAAATTTGTTTGCTAAAAATAACAAAAAGAAATTTGACAATTAAATTTTATAATCCCTTTTTACGTTTATAGTACATTTTTCCTCTCTGTATATTTTTTTAAATTTTCCAACAACTCCGTGAGTTATATGCTCACATCGATCATCATGATCGATCTTTTGATCTATACGTTATTATTCATCCTCTCAATCGTGCCAATTGCGTTAATAGAAATATTCGTAATATATAAAATACATATTGGTAATGTATTAGAAATAAAGAGATACAAACGACGATAGTTGTCGACTAAAGTGTTTCCCAGCTGAGTCTTATCAATTATCATGCTCGAAGTCGCGCTAACTTAGCCTTGTTCGTCAATGGTTTTAACAGCGAGCAACGAGTTGTGCTCCGCGAATTAATGCTCCGCGTAACTAACAATAGAAAACGCGCATCTCTCCCGCGGCGCCTGCAGTTGCATCCTATGCAACGAATTACATAATGAAGAACAAATGGCATTCCGCCACGTGATCACAACATATTTGCGATTACGACGGCGCTTTGTTGGAAGCTGCGTGATGCTCGACGAGCGCGAATTATTTATAAAGAGAACCAAGGAGAGCTCGTTTAAAATGGAAAATTTTTGCTTATAATATAAACGTATCCACATTTAAATCGTAAAAATACACAATTTCACGATAAGGTGTCACGGTGATAGTCATATTTGTAAGTCGGATGAAGCGTATATACGGTTTGATACTTTATTACTGATAAGGCTCGAATAAATTTTTCCACGACGATACGAGAGTTGGTCCTCTCGACCATCTGGAAGAACAGCATTTTCCATCGCGGTTGTGAAGAACACCACGATCAAAATTGACGAACATATGCGTTTAAATAAAATACCATTGACCATGAGTTATGGATCGAACCGATAATTTATGGGTTTTAACTCACCTGCCTGTTCGGAAATGTAATTAACATACAAAACGTAACGCACGTTTAAGATGAGCTGCCTCGCGCGACAAAGAGTTGAGAGTCTTTTGAGATTTATTATCGGTTGTAACGATGATTATATAAATAAATAATAAAAAGTAACAAAATAAAAATATAATCCTTGAAATATGCACAGCAAAAATAATATCTTTCGATAAACGATTAATAATCGAGCCCGTTATGATGTTCGTAATCTTAATCTTAATTAATATATAAAATTTAATTATTATAAGAATAATAAAAAGTGATAATAATTATATAAAATCTAATAATCTTAATCGTTTAAGTATGTATTACACATAATTCGAATATGTTTCAATAAAACAACAGAAAATAAAAACAATCAAGTCTGTAACCGAAAAAAATTATTGAGATAATGAAAATATAGATAGTACATGAAAAGAAAAATGATTTTGCTAAACTAAAATAAAAATTTAAATGATACAAATCTAAAAATAATTTTCTACTATTTTCTACTAATTTTCTACTGTTTAAATTTTTCTATTATCTATTTTTTAATAATTATTAAAATTTTTAATAATTATTATGTAAAAAACGAAATTATGAGCAATATAATGCAAAACATTTTTACATTCTAACAACCAGATTAAATATGTCCTATATAGTTATTTTGATAGATCAAAATCATTTGCAAATTTGTAGCTAAATTTTTTAATATTTCAAATCGTTCTTTTCGTGCATGCCCTTTCAATTCAAAAATCTTATGGATCTTTTCATTTAAAAAAAAACATAACTGGTTACATACCGGTATTGTTTTTTAAAAATTAGAAATCGAAAGTTGATTGGAATCGCACGAAGGCAACACGCATGTCAACGAATGCGCGAAACAGGTATAAGTGTTATCAGACATCAATAATTATATTGTATCTTAATGTCGTTCAAATATTATTCGTAACACGTAACGTAGTAATATTGTGATTGTTCGATGCTCCCCACGAGAGTGCGTCAATTTTAGCCGGGTCGGCAGGCTATAGTAGTACCAAGGTCGTGCCGTTGGCTTTTCTCTTAACTCGCCAACACCACGCTATTTCGAGAATTTTCTTAAATTCATCGCGTAATTCGCCACGCGAAATACCGAAATATGTATTGACGTCCGTAATTTCGGTCAACTCAAAATGGCTTTGAAAGAGTTCATGCAAAGATCGATGCTATAAGTTTTCAATTTATTTTTTATGTTGGATTTATTTGAAGAGAACAGCAGCAATATATTTTCACTAATGATGAGTGAAGCGTAATTATTATTAATTAGGAGAGTAACATTATTTGTGATTCAACATTAATATTAAATATCGTCACCGCATTAATCAAGCTAAATATTATTGGTTAAATTAGAACAGCAACTCAAATAATATCATGGAAAATACACAGAATGTTGAACATAACATATATTTTTTATACAATTTTTTGTCAACTTTTTCTCGGTAATTGATTTCTCTAATCTTTTTTTCCAGAATTACAATTAAAAATTAAATCACTAAAATATTTAATGTATCAAAGAATAAATGACAATCCTCTTTAAAATTTTTATTTAGGAAAAATAACTTTCAGCTCGTTGGAAAATATATCATTGAAATTATAATCGGAAGTTTTATGACACTTTATATTGGAGAGAGTTAAATATAATTTATCAAGAATGGCAAAAATACTTCTCTGTTGCACAACGCAACTTGCGATAAAGTTTCGTTGACGCAGAAGCGCTCAGTGTATCCCATCCATGTGTCGATGTGCATCACACACAGACACGAAATCTCATATCCGTCATCATGCCAGCAGCACCGTGTACATCGTGTTACACATCAGTGTCAGTAACATCAAGTAACGTCTGAGATCAGGGCCTTTTAATCAGTCCGTAGATCAATTTATTTTAATGCTTTGTGTCATTTTCACTAACTAATGGCCGCGTTACGCTCTCTACACAAGAACATCCATAACGCGTACGTTACGTTAAGTACCGATAAATTGAAATCTATACGTAACAGTAACCTTACATCGATGCACAAAGAAAATCATAACATAAAGTTAAATTTTATGTTACGATTTTCTTTGAGCGTTAATATAAATGTACTATTACAAGCTCAAGTTTAAGATCAGTACTTAACCTAATGGTCGTTCTTATACGAAGGAGGATCTTACTGAAATTGAAAAATATAAATACTTTCGATTGCAACGAGTTAATACGATCACATTTCGAAATGACTTCTATAAAATTCCCTGCGACTTTTGCATAATGCATAATTTTGCTATAATTATCAATAAAATTTTGTTATTATCAATAACTTTACCACATGGTAATGACTGTTATCAATTAATAATGTTGTACGAATATTTGTACTTGTGCAGTAACTTGGATTCTTCTAGGATTTTATATCATGCTATAATGCGGATTTTATAATCTTGTCAAGAAAATTCTCTCGATCGATCGAATCCCCTTTTAAACGAGTCAAACTTATATCCTTATATCGGGAAGTAACCCGATTTCCGGTAGTATGTGCTCGACCTACTTGTTTCACTTCCCCGCTACGTAACTCTATCCGCATTGATCATGTCGTGCATCGTCATCATTATCGATTCCCGCGCCTGTTTTTGTCCGATAAAAAATAATCGCGATCATCCAACGCAACGAGGAAGCAACGTGTAATATCGCGTGAACGCAGATCCGGACCCCAATCATTTCCGAGACAATGGCTCGAACACGAATACGTTTTTCCGGCTTCACCCACTCCTGTTTCCAGCTTATCGTAATGTTGTACCAGCAGCAGCCGCCATCTCGATTACACACGACAAGATTCTTGAACACGCACTGATGCAAAAAAAGAAAAGCTGTCGAATAAAAGTAAATATTTAATTAAATACTTGCAAAAAAAACATAAGCGTATATTCCCTGGTGAATTTACAACTCTCTATACATTTATATATGTATAAATGTCACGAATTTATAGATATTTTCTTAACGACTTTGATGAATTGAAAGCTTCAGATTGCAACAACGAAATGAAAATAAATGTTGAAGCGTTTTGAGGTAATTTCGCCGACAGCAGGATATTGTAAATATCGCTTGATGTGTGATTCGAGATGTAGATGTATTTAGTAGATGTATGTAGGATGCGATACATGCACGTCCTGCACATGAGTCGCAATATTGTCATACGGAAGAGCCACGTTATATAATGCTCCCCTTCGTGATCGCGAAACGCAAAGCGAATTCGGGTCGACGATCGCACGGTGATCGAAACGGCGAACGATGAAGTGGATCGGATAGGATTGCGGATGGGAGCGCACGTGTATCGCATCGTGATCAGTCGTGATGCATGGACCACATGTGGCACGTGATGTGTGCGAAGTAGGAATTTGAATATAGCGAAAAAAAAAGAAGAAAAAACAGAAGGGAGAGAGAGATCAAGCACGATGTGCGCCATGTAAATTATACAATCTTTACAATAGGATTTATTTAAATTAATATTTACAAAAAATGAGATTTTTTTGATATATCCATTAATTAATTCGATTAACTCATCGGCTGCACTAGATCCGGGTAATATAGGTCCGATCCTCAGGGGGGAGAGGAGGGGGGGGGGGATTTTTATACCTACGTGTACAATCGCATTTTACAGCGGCTAACAATCGGCTACGATTTACAAACATAATAATCACAAGGCGAGAAAAATCCTCACTTTACAATATACTCCTCGATGCAAAATAGCGATAATATTGGTTTTGTATTTTTTTTTTCTCTCTCATTAATTCTCTTTTTATGTGTATGTATGTTTTTTTTATTTTTACTTTTATACTCACAGGTATCCCTATCGTGTCCCTATACACGTACAGACAAGTTTAAATACTTCACTCGTACGAACTTTGGCGTAACATCGTTAGCGGACAATTACTATTATTATTATCATTATCTTTTATTATTATTTATATTATTATTATTAATGTTATTCGCCGTGCACACGATCCTCGTCTTCGGCGCATAAAAACGATCTGGTGCGTGTGCTCTCTCTCTCTCTCTCTCTCTCACACACACACACACACACACTCTCGCTTTCTTTCTCACATCCACTCGATTTTCGCAAACGTGACGAAACGAATCGCCCCACAAATCGTGTCGCTTGTTTCGCTCTCGCATTCGCGAATCCACTCAACAAATACACGCCTCCTACGCTCTTCTTATCTTCACTTATCTAATATTATAAACTATAAAACTGACGGAAATCAGAGAGTTCTCGATAAACCAACTAAAGTCTCGTGTTTGCTGTAAGTTCAAACAGCAAATTCCATTTCAGACTCACGTTATTATTTGATGCACACGTGACTTTAGTATTTTTACTATATGTATCTAAAAGACGAGGTCTCAGATATCAGGGATGTCCCTCGTACTTCTTGGTGACTATGACGTATGATTGAATATTCCATGCACGCACATACATATAATAGAGTACATAGCATCTATCGACATTGCGATTATCGAGTTATCGCATTATGAATTCACAATAGATGTGTGAAAGAGGAGCGTAATCGGAGTTCGATCGGCACACCCGCGAGCGTTGCAACAACATTCAATCAGACGTAGCGAAACCATTCCGAAACATTGACCTGCAAATGATGTTGCTCTCGCACCAATTTTATGTACCTCAACCTCTCGCAATTTGAGATTTCTATTCAGATATACAATGGCTATGTTCAGAAGACAAAACCGCTCAATAAACGCTCAATAATTTTTTAATATGATTGGTTCTTGCCTTTTTAGTTCTATTTTAGATCTAAATGCACAAAAACCATTCGTAAGATACATAAATAGATTCATAATAAGAATGGATTCATATAATCATAAAGAATCGCAAAGAACTGAGCGCTGAGCTTTGTGATCTGAACATTGTCATCCAATCTCTCGAGTAATTTTTCATACGCCGGTTTCTCGTGCTGAGGATCATCAAACTACTTCATTATCATCGAGAAACTTTGCGAGAGATTGGCCGGAAAATCTTGGCATTTCACAGATCCTTCAGGTCGCTTCGTACATATGTCACAAAGACCCGTTCCGTTTCGGTTTATTCTTTGCAAAAGCAGGGTACCAAAAATTACATTCAGAATTTTGTGAGATGCCGAAATTCCCGACAGGGACAGGTATCTGCGCGGATTTAGGGCGGGAGCATAGAATCTTGCATAATACACATAACGTAGAATGCATAAGAAAATGAGTCAATCAAAGTTCTTTATTTCCTGCAAGCGTTATATGCAAAGGTTTATGCTCCTTTTATGCTCACAAATTGCGCGAAGGGCAAACAATCGGATGGACTCGCTATGCGATCGCAGTGCATGGACATATTATACACCGGTATTCATAGTCGGATCTTATTATTTAGGATCTTATTTAGGATCATCTTGAATACAGTCTTAAGATATCATAAATCAATCAGAAAGCCGTATTAGCATCTTAATACATTACTTAAGATATTACTTAAGATGATCATAAAATAAGAATGGACTGTGAATACCCTATACTTCTTGGCAGGAACGTGTAATGCCCGTCATTAGCGATTGGAGATTGCGTCTGCGTTCGCGTTTGCGTCTCTTGACCAATCGAAAAGAAATTGCTGGCCAGCAGGTCCTTTCTGATTGGTCAAAAACGCAAACGCGAATCTCCAATTGCTAATGTGATACCGGCATAACAGATATGTCAAATTCGCGATGATCTTTCCAAGAGTGCACAAGTTGAAGACACGCACGTGTGTTCGCTCATACACGCACTCATACACACACACCTACACGCGTACGTGTATATATATACATATATATATATATATATATATATATATATATATATATATATATATATAT
>NW_012130094.1:2092112-2102515 GCF_000143395.1 Atta cephalotes | reverse complement strand
CTCTCTCTCTCTCTCATAATTACGTATTCATGTCCATTTAAAAAATATTTAACTGTAATTTTTATAGAGGTATGTCACTTGGCCAAAAAACAATCTCCATTCATTCTTCTGTCTTCACTAAAGTACATGTATTATTACGTTAACTTTGCGTCCACTTTTAAACCTTAATTGGTCTGATGAAATCACGGCCACTACTGCTAATTGCAATGATAATTATAATAATAATATGACAATTATATCTGTACAACATCGTCATAAAAAATTTTCCTCTAATATAACATAAATATATAACATAAATATATAATAAATAAATATGTACATAAATATGGAAATAATTTCTTAATTTCTCGTTTTTTCTTTTCTTATAATAAAATATTCTTATTGATTAGTGACAGAATTTTTACATAGATTCAATATAATAGACTTCATTTCAATACATTCGCTATTTTTGTCTTTTTATATTGCAACGAGATCTACAAATATAATTTCCTCTTTGTCACATCAAGAATCTCGTTTTAAAAAATAAACAATATTTCGGTCGTGACTCGTAACAAATGTTATTTCAACGGACCAATTAACGCTTAAGTTGACTGTTTTCGCAAATGCGTTTAATTCTCAAACTCCAACGCATCACGAGCATCATCCGGATAAAAACATCAGTTCAGGGTAACACAAAGGGCTGAAAATAAAATTTCCACGGATAGAAATTTATCTGTGCCCTATTTCGCTCTCTCAGCACTGATTGACGCGACAAAAGCACCGAAACTTTCGAGCCTGCTGTGTATTTCTCGCTCGCCCGTATTTTTCGTCATGTGTCGCAAAAGGTACTTTCATTCGTATCAACGATTTCGTCCACGATTTTGTCAATGTTAATCGCCTATCACCGCGCGCGAATCGTTGTATTGAAATTCCATGGATGACAGAACGCGGGCGATAAAAACGCCGGAATCGCTAATGCACGTTATACTGTGCATACATATACTTGCATGTATGTTTGCATACTCACGCGCGTGAGAACGTAATCAAGTGATACTCAAGGTGTGTTCGATTAAATATTTGCTGATCCTGTAAATGAATCATTAACACGTTGAGTCAATTGACGACGGAAAATTTCGTTCGCCCTCTCAATTGCGAGCAATATCATCCAGTTCTATCTGACTTTTGTAGAAGTACTCGATATTAATTCCTAGCAGAATAAAAAAGCAGAGCCCAATGTTAATCACTTTCAATGTTTCATTATAATTTACAGGAAAATTTCAATTCATTACATATCTATTTTTTACATCTTTTCCTATTATAAAAATTTTACGTTATATTTCTAGAATTGTTACATATATATTTTTTGCATTACATTTTTCAACACGCAATTCTAACAATTTTTTTAATATTCTTTTATGTCATTGTCATAATTCAGAGTCGTAATTTATTTTGCTAGGATCAATTTCGAAATATCTTTATTGCACATTGCATCAGTTCTGATTGTAACTGATTGTCATTTCGTGTCGAGATCAAAAGCGGTTTTAATGTTCTGAACAATTACGAACATAAACGAAAATTTAAGCGTATCTAACACGAAATGCGGCGCGGAATGAAAATATATCTAGTAATATATGCCCTGTTATCGTGAAGCTGCCGCCTACGGATTGTTGAATTTGGGCCATTATAATCACGCACAATTATACAACGTATAAATACGGTTTTATGCCTTCAAAGTTTGAATACATTTTCGCGAGTATCATCATCGCGTAACTACGCCCACGATTGAACGTGGAAATCATTTTCTCATGCTCGTCGATCGTAATCTTATGAATATACAAAGTGTGTGTCTAAAGAAATGTTTTCAGTAGTAGAGTCGCTATATAAACTGGCGTATATAAATGTCCTTCAATAGAATTTTCCAGGAAAAGAAAGCTATTGCAGAAATATTTTATGAAATAATTTACAAGAGAGCAGAATTTACTCAGAATAAACTCTTAAATAAACGAGATACAAATGGCAAATAGCACAGATCGTCGTTTCAGATCAATCTTATTTATACATATATAACAGAAAATTTATCTCTCTCAAATTTAATTGTTACAAAATTTAGTTTTGAATGTCAATATTCGCTAAAAAAAAGTTGTTGCATTGTCTTAAAAAAACTGTCATTAAATCCTGCTAATTTTGGGATATCTTTTATATTCAACCGAGATTTTAAATATATTCATCCGAGAACGGCTGTGTGTAATGACTTTTCAATCTCTCGCCGCGACAAGAAGCGAAAAAGTGAAAAAAGCGCCTTTTTTTTTACTTTGCTCTCTTTAATAAGTACAGTTAATACATAAGGAGCAAAATCGATAGAGAGGAAGATTCAAATATATATATTGGCAATGCGAGTTCTTGTGTGAGATTCTTCAGGAAAACAGATCAAGTGAGACAAGAAAATTGTTCATTGTATTTCAAGTCAATTTTTTCGCAGCGACTTAGGAAATTGTCTCGAAAAGTGAAAAATCACTGACATTGAAATAGATCCTATAAAGAAACTTTCAGTGCTTAACGAACAAAATCAAGATAAGAGAAGAACGTGTTGCCTGACGAGATTCGTGTTACACTTTCAAGGCTAAATTGACAAACTACATATTTGATGATAAAGATTGAAGAGTTCCAAAACGTGCTGAAAAAAATAAATCTTGCTTTTAATCAAGCTTAGGTTAACTCTACTGTTTGTTCAAATACTGTATGATCATATCGTTTAAATCAATATGATCAAAAAGCTTTAAAAAATAAAAGTAAAAAATTTTTGCAGAAAAAAGATCTTAAAAACAAGTTGTCAAATATCAGGAAAAAATTCATCAAATATTAGAAGAAGTTTTTAAATAAAATGTTAGTAAGAAAATTAATTACATTTTAAATAAATCCGAACAGATCAGAAAAGTTAATAAAAATTCCTTTCTTAAATTCATTCGACAAAAGGTACAGTCGTACAAATAAAAAACTTAAAATCTCACCGAAATATAATATCGAAAGACTGTCGAAAGTAATGTCGCGCAGCATCGATTGAGAAAAAGTCAGTCAAAGACAGATCTGAGATTATCAAATTGCGGCAATACCGCGGATTGTCGCAGTAAGATTAGTTCGGGGATTCATTAAATTCGTAGATTATCGTTAAATCAAATCTAAGCGCCGCAAGATAAAAACGAACTCTCGTCATCGGATCAGATCTAATTCACTCCACATGAAGACACAATTTTCTCTCGAGCGAGCTTCCCTTGAAATTCGAGAAGGATCATTAGGGAGGATTGAAGCTTCAAAGCTTCGCAAAAAAGAACAAATCATGGTTCGTAAATAATTTCGAATTGGAAAGATAAAAAGTCAGTGATTTAAATACTGTTCTTTAAATGCGAAAACTTTTTTAAGATTTCTCTACATAATCTCTCTCGCATCTTATTATTCACATCGATTTTATTTCTTTTTAAATTATTTATAACTATCTCATTATTTTATTAATTTTCCACAGATTTTATTTTTCAAAGCAATCTTCATTATTTAAATATTCTCTTTATTACTTAAAATATATCTTTATTTATTATTTAAAATATATTTATGGTATTTAATCTTTAAGAAAAAGACATGCTTTTGATTAAAAAGACGCAAGTTTGAAAGTAATTTCAACTATGTCAGAAAATCTGTCACTTCATCGAATTGCACTCCATCTTGAGAAATCACCAAATTGATTTGAGAGAGGCGTACACAGATTAACGACAAATACACCGCACCGCGCGCAAATTGCAACGCACCGAGACGGAGCTCAATGAAGTGCTTCGTCATTGAGCGATTGTCCTCGAAAAGTCAAAGCATTTAAGTGCATATAAACCACTCAAACTAATGGTCATTGAGCTATACCTATCAAGCTTATACACAGGCTTCATTCGTTGAACAGTCGCGCTAGGATCTATGGCGGGAGGGATCAAAGGCGTACGACACACGCCGAAGCAATTACATTAACGTAATAAAATACTTTTCAGCGAGTCTGCTAATTTCCATTTTTATCCTCATTTTATAACCTGAGGGTTTCCAACATTTTCCATTTCTTGCAAGATATGAAAGAAACATTCAACTTAATGGAATGACGTTGAAACTTACTGACGTCTGCAAATGCTTCGAAGGTGTATAACGCTCTAATGACAGATGAAACGATCGCGAAGTGCTGCTGCATAATTGCGATAACCGTTCGATATCCATTGCCACATCTGGTATCCAGATGTGACAAGGCTTAACAATATTGAATAAAATTACAATATCAAATCCTTAATACGATGATACCCTCTATTGAGATACTAAAACACTCAATTCTAATATTACTGAACGAAAAAAAGGAGAGGAGAAAGTGTGACACTATTATTATTAATATAAAATTCTTCATTGTCTCTGTGATTACAAAGCAAATAAAAAAAAAAATACAATCAATGATCTGTAATGACGTAAAACCATCAGTAATTAAAAGAACATTTTCTGTACACAAAAATAATATTCGCAAAATATTTATTAATATTTAATTAATAATAACGCAAAATATTTTGTCTGTGCGTCGAAATTTCCAATTATATAGATAACTTTTTAGTATTATACTAGGATTCAGACTCTTGATTATCCATCGAATCAACCAAACAATGCACGACTTGAATGCAAGGAGGATAATAAAAGTTAAATGAAAAAAGTTGAAAATTCCGCAATGTTATTGCACTGATTCTTGAGAATACACGTCCGTCTACATGCACGCACTTTATTCATAGGTTACAATGAGCTTATTTGCCAAACCCATTTTCAATCATAAATATTTCGAAAAAATTGAGAATATGCTTCCGCGAGACAGAAAATTGTTAACAATTTTCTGTTGCAGTAAAAAACAACGAATACAAAACACGAGATCAAAAATATTTTTCCACCAACAGCCTATACGCATTTCACATTTGCACATGGATAAATATTATATTAATCTGAGATCACAGTGTATGTTATCGTAATTATAATTTAATATAAAAGAATTGCTTTTTTGTAAATAGTTGATGTAATTGCGAGTGGATTTACGGATATAAATGTTAGTCATATAAAAAAATTTAATAAAGGCTATAAAATATCCATGTTTCGACAAATATTTAACTAATTTTTATCCTTCTCACAATTTAATTTCCTATAAAATTCAAACATTACCTGATCGCTCATTTATGCAATATCCTTGTTGAAATGAAAATTCTGAGAAACGAATTTACATCGCTAGAGTAAATTACATATCGTTAAAAAATAATTTTAAAAAGCTGTAGTATAATTTTACAAATTAAATAATCTACAATTTTCAACGCGGCTCGGATTTAATTGACGTGGTTAATTAAACTCTCTGTTTTTCCTCATCACAACTATAAATAGAACAACTATAAATAGAAAATTTTATTTATAATTGTGCGTGTTGAAACATTCTAATCAACATTAATACAAACAATATAAATACTTTTTAGTGATTATGCGGGCGATCTGTGACATTTAATGAATTCCGCGGCCTTCGGAGGTCGAGCAATGTGCACGCAAAGCAACGAACTTTATCAAGGTTATCTAGTCGGCAAATGAGCGTACGTGAAGAAAACCATATTTACGTTTATAAAGTCTAGGTAAAAAAAAATAATTGGCCATAATAATAAAAAAATAAATAATTGGCCATAATAAAGAGTGAATTTCACATAAAGACGAAATCACAACGAGCAAGAATGAGGAAAAACATGCAATATAAGTTTCATAATTAATTGAATAAGTGATCAAAATAAAACAAAAAATAGATGTAATAAAAACAGAAATAAGTGATATGTAAAGAAGATAATACACAGGTTCATAAAACATCGATAAGAAGTTAAAACGTTGTTTTTAGTATATCAAGTCTAGTATATCTGTCACGCGATATATACTTGACGATTATCGTCATTTATATAAATGCTGTGAACTTGTTCCAAGCATGTGCGAAATATTTTACATTCGACTGTGAGCGACAGAATGCACAAAGAAGAATCTCTAATTGAATTGAAAATAAACTAATCAAAAGAGTCTAATCATATCAATTAGAATTCTTTTATCTCAACTATGTAGACAATTGATTCAACTAGAAAATTCTGATTTGTCTCTTTTCAACTAGAATTCCAATTAATAATTAAGACTCTTTTTCTAATGCACGTATCAGAATTTTTACATGCATAAATTATTTTATCCGAGTTGAATTTTGATACCGTTAGTTATCACAATATTAATTACAGCAATTTTTTATGATAGATTTCGTTGAGTGATTCTTGAGAAATGATCCTAACTTTTCAATGCCGCGTCGCGATCAACATTTCGGATTATGTCACTGCAGTAAAAGTAAGCGATGCGTCAATGAAGTGTTCGACACATGCAGAGGCTGCTGTCGTCGGAATTGCGTCAAATGTTTATAAACAGCTTCCACTTAGAGTAACATATCGTACAACGCGCATCTCACTCCGCGAGACAAACAGCACGAATTTTTATGCGACTGAGACACATCACGACTTATATACTGTTTCATAAAAACGTTTCATTATCAGTCACGTTTCGCGAGTAAAATAAGTACAAATGAAGCGATATGAGCCTTTCAAACACTGCCGTGAGATGAGGCTAGCCTCCGAGAATGCTGTTCAACAGAAAAAGCTTTGTAACTATTATAAGATTCTTTAATATGATTAATTTATACATTAAAATCCAATGAGGAATTAAGAATAAGAAGCAATTATGTTAAAGAATTTTACGACAGCAAAGCTGCTTCTTTTACTGAACGCAGCTAATGATTCCAAGAACAGAACTATTTTGAGAATGTTTTCCAAATACTAGGACATTCTGAAAATGATTCTTAGCATACAACGATGTTTTTTAAAAGCTTTCTGAGAACCCCAGAATATTCTGATGATGTTTCTCCGATATATTATCCGACAGGCGCAAATATATTTTGAAAACTTGTTTTTGAAGAATTCCCAAAATATTTTAAATATAAGACTGTTTTCTGGAAAAAAAGAAAATATTCCGACAATGTTCTCTTAAATCGCGTTGCTTCTGCGTATTTTCAGCGTGCGTGCGATGTTTTATTAAGCGCTGAAACTAACACAGGAGCAAAACAATCCAGTATAAATAAGTTTCTGCAAATTCATTCGGCGAGTCTAAGCGGATCTTTACGGAACAAACTTAGAATTAAATTACGAATGCAAGCCTAATTGTTTAGCCATACAATCTGTACTATATTCTACGATGAATTCGATGTCATCAGATTCGATGCCAGCAGGCGATGCTCTATTGGCGTGATGATGCAGCTATGTTGTCTCGAGACGAATTGATCATTTAATACGACGGTCGTAATTTTTACGAATGTGGTTAAGCACAAGCAAGCTGTATCACTCATAGCGTTAAGATTGGTATCTTGCCATCGAGAACAATTCTGCCTACGCAATATTGCTATCAATCACATTTCTCTGATCTCTGAATTGACAACAAATGCTTCCGTCTTAACCTGCTCTCCTCTTAACCGAAGCCTCCATTCAAAGTATGTAATAATTTCATAATCAAAGATATATAAAATCTCGATTATTCATGATGCCGTCAGCTGTATTAACGATAACTAAAATATACCGAAGATGCAAAAAAGAAATCTGCTAGATTTAAATTTAAATTTTTTTACAACTTAAACTTCATAAGCGAGACTAAAATAAAATTTGAGCGGATCCGTGCAAATTTCAGCGTTCCTAATTTTGTTGAACAGTTCCAAACAATCCACCAGGAATGTACGGTTCACATTTAATTGATATTGTGAAACAATTGGAGCAATTATCGTACGCTTCGAGTAAGAGAGGAGCAATGAGTTATCGATGCGAACTCAAAAGTAATTGGTTGTGCCTTTGTCACGAAGAGCAACTTAATCGAGATAGAAACGGATCAAAAGCGGATCCGGGCGGTACGCGAAGCAAGAGAGACGTAGGCGACAGACAAATTTTACGCGGCACAAAAATGTCACGCCGCTTCTTTATGATTGCGCGAACGCTTCGGGCTGTTTGGCAAAGCTAACGGCGCACGCCCATCGATTATCGATGGAGGTTTCTGTGAGAAGAAAAGGACAAAGGTAATTCAAATTGCGGCTACGCTCGACAACGAAAGTCGTAATAGACGAGTAAATTTCCATGCTATCTATGATTGTGTACGGGCTTATTATAGGTCGAAATCACATATCGAGCATCCTCTTGGCTCCCAATTCTATACGACAAAATTAAACATTCTAAACTTTAACATTCTTCATCAGAAAAAGAAGTGATGCAAAAACGAAATTTCGCGCATTATGAAATAAAAAATTTTTTAAATATAACAAACTGATATGTTTGCAATTTTTTTTTATCTTCGACATAAATGTCCTTATTATATATCTATGAGCTCATTAAAAGATTAAATTTATGCCGTGCTAAAGTCTACGATTCAAATGAACTGCATGACAAGGTTTCGTTACCATATTTAGATCCTTGAAACTCGACTCACTGAAACTCTTTCATTTTCAACGTCAAGCAACACGCTAGTTCTCTAGTTTCTTTCTCAATATCTATAGTCAAAGGGATGTGAAGGTGATTTTGAAACACTCTGTATAATCGCGCACGCGCTCCTCGTTCTCTCACATACGTTCCCTTTACATCGCCAAATCGTTAGAAAGTCGTAAATGTTCGTTCGCGAAGTCAAGGTCAGTTGAATAACAAGAATAACGAGCATTTTATCCGACTGGTTATCATAAATTTTCGACACATCCTCGAAAAAAAAGTATTGCGAAAACGAAATTTCACGCACTAGAGAACCGAAAAGCGCCATTGTCCTTAAAAAATTGCATTTTCCTCTATAACTGGAATTCGGAATCAGTGGAGCGATCCATTTCCCATCCCTGGAGAATTGACTAATCACTGTAAAATCCTATTATACGAACGACTAGCTCAAATTTAGTTTATCTGAAACTTAATTTCTGTTGAATCTGGCAAAAAAGAAACTAAAGCTAACAAGAAGACCAAAACGATTGAGCCAAGCAATTGCTATTTTTCTGGAAGTCTTTCTAGAAGTCTCTTCTCCTTTTCCAAAGAAAAATTTTCTGTCATCGAGCTCCGCCAAGAAAACTTTGACGTCCAACCGTTGCTACATATTTATCGTTGATACACATGAAGAAGATTCTGATGTAGAAACAAAAAAACAATCCTTTTTCAAAATGATCCAATATTTGAGACATCCAATTAGAGTATTTTGTCATATCAAGTACACGCTAGGCGAAAAATTCACGGAAAGAATTTCTTCCTATCATAAATCACAAATAAAAACGAGCTATTATAGAATAAAAATGTAATCAAATTTATACCAAAAGGGATTCCATTATCATTTCTGACTGGGATGTTTTGTTTAATGTACTATGATTACGCCTATTTATTATTACGATTGCAAAATTACCTCAATATAACGCTAATTTAGACAATAAAAGAGGAATTTATGAAATTATCTTAAGAAAGAAAATTTTTTTTATTCATTCATCAATTCATCTTTACTCAGATTATTTAAAGATATAATTGAGATAATATACACAAATTATTATTCAGACATCTCTTATTAGCTTGACACTATTATTTTGACAATATTATTGAAAGTTAATAAAAGTTTATATATGTATATATTACCTGACAATCCCATTTCTTTTTATTAGCTTTGTCAAGTCAATGATTTAGTCATATCCTCAGAATTAACATGTAAAAGTTAAGATATAGTCTATAATTTGATACATATAGAGTGGATAATAAAAAAGGAAATGCTATTTGTGAAAAATTAATAGCTAATCTTTTAGGATGATAGCCGTCCTAAATTGAATAGCAGGTAGTAGTGCTAAATATAATAATGTTGACGCAGTATAAAAGTACAAAAGGCGTTTGTGCTCTGCAATTACGCGATATAATGCGTGCCGACTAGCAAGAGATTTACGTGTGAAAGCCTCGTTATAAAATCATTTCCCTTTCGCGTCTACATTTCTCGCGTAACAGCACGTAACACGAGCAACGTGTAAATCTTCGATAAGAACGTGGGAAACGCAATAAAGTCGCCGGCACATTTTGTATCATTCATATATAAATAAATCAAATTGAATGACAGAGTAATAGATATATCTAGTTTATTAATTAGAGGTATAATATTAATAAATAATAATCATAGTAACCAATAATAACAGATAATATATTTATAATAAATCTATAAAAATAATATATATTAATATTACAAATAATAATAATTAATAACACAAGTGTGTATGTTATGTGTGAAAGAGATTCCTTTGAAGTCTAATTATTTAATCTAATCTTAAAATTACAGATCCGTAA
>NW_012130094.1:2089292-2091876 GCF_000143395.1 Atta cephalotes | reverse complement strand
TATATATATATATATATATATATATATATATATACATACATACATACATACATACATACATACATACATACATACATACATACATACATATATATATATATATTTACATTTATTATTCACAATGATTCTTATATGACTCTTTCGGACTTCAGGAATTTTAACTCTCATTCCAATGATTAGAAAATGATAACAAAATTAATATCTGCCAAGTTTTCTTGGTTTGTTTATTTGTTGCAAAAGAGTATTATTTTATTGACGTCAGATTCTTTCATGTGTGACGAGAAGAAAGCGATTTCCAAGCACGAAGGACGTCGATAAGAAGGAACGACAGAGGGTTATGTGACGTAAAGTAACATGGGGAAGAACGCGCTGACCCATTAAATTTCCGTTGTTCAGAAAAAGTCAACACCAATGAATGAGCGACATGTAAGCACCGCGCGTTAAAGAAAAAAGTAAGTGATCTCTCTTTCTTCTGGAAGAAAAATGAGAGAAGAATCCTCCCGAATAATTGTACACGCCAATAGTTGAATTTTAATTTCGGCCCCTTCAAACGAATAATTGAAAGTACAAAAAAAGACGATATTCAATTTTAATAAATAAAAACTATCGGTGTTCTCTCGTTAATCAGAGTGTAAATTTAATCCCACTTCCATTTCTCTTTTGAAAAAGATATCAATCATCGCGAGACAAGATTATTAGCAGAATGAACAATTCGAGGTCAGAATTAATGTAAGTCGAAACAATTTATTCTAAAAATAGAAAAAAAAATATATATCGCATATATAAATATCGTAAACATTCGAAATTCCGAAATGATGGATCTATAAATTAATATTATCTTCATCAATCCTCTGTTTAAAACTATTGACTACGACGATTTATGATGACGCAATGAGCGGCATCGATAATGCCGAAACGAAAATATACAGTATTTAATATTAATCTACTTCTCGAATTATCTCGGACAACTATTTATCCCGAAAGATTCAAAGTCACATCGCGAGGCGCATCTGACGATTGCCTCGTTAAATACGCAAAGGCAGATGCGCGAATTTTCGAGGCGACGTATTTATACGCGCCTTCGGCGTCAGGGCTCGAGATTGGATAGCGACGGAGAAGAGACTTATTACGAGACGAGGCGATTACGCAAGCGAGCGCAACTTCGTCGCGGCGACGAGAGAAACGAGGAGAGAGATCCGGATGGAAATGAAGCGAGGTCTAAATAGCGCGCGTTCCATCGCGCTATTAATTACGTATCGAGTTACGTCAGTTCTCGAGGCGTTGTCGACCGCACTCGCCCTAATAGCGAATTTGGAATAATGACGTAATGAATTTCTCACAGAAAATTCATAACTGCAAAATAAACATAGATCGCGAGAAAATCGAGTGCAAGGATTCGCAAATAAAAGTTGTTCAATTTGGAAAGAGATTTTCTTTTCGCCCTTGGAAAGACTTCCAAAATCTTCTATCATATAGTAATAACTGGAAGGAAACGTGAAGCTATAAACTTCGCATAGTGTTTTTCTTCGTATGGCCTTGCTTATTGCTTTGCCAATATTTTGTCAAAATATAAAGGAAGGTCACTTGAATTCTATTAACAATGCTGCTCTTTGTGTCAATCTTCATTTATGCATTAATATGAACAATCTATAATTGTGAATAATAACTTACATCTTTGTGAAATAAGTTTTTCCATGGGCGAGAGAGAAATTTCATTAGCAAACAATTAATACGCAGCCTTGAAGACGCCAAGAATGACGGAGTGTATATAGCAGGATGCGGGTCGATCATGTTTACGAAAAGGTTCTCTTGTGAGAGAGCGAAAAGAAATTACGGAGAACCCGCGAAATGGAGAGACGAAGAGGGGAAACTTTTCCACTCGTGCAATTTAATCCGTGCGCAGCGAGAGAAGTCGGGGCGAGCGAGATTGAACGGATCAATGCGGAAGAGAGGCGTTTTCAAAGTGGGACGACGACGGCGACATAGTATAAAGCGGTGACGCGAAATTCGCGTTCACCAAGTCGCATTCTGGTGAACGTCGTGGCATTCTATAATAACCCATCAGCGTCGTAAAATCGCGTGACGATACGCATAAAAGATCCTCGCTGTATTTTTCTTTCAAATTTTTTTTCCTTTTAAAATATCGTGGACGATACGAACTCAAGTTACAACGAGAAAAGATTTTCAAAGAATGCAAATATTCGATAAATATCATAATTTGAGAGCATCGCTTAGATTAAGAACGTTCTTCGACTGCATTGTGCTCAACCTAATGAGCACATTAGTGCTCACCATTATGAAAATTTTTAAGAAAATTTATTTCACTTTTATATAGTATAAGATATTCCATAAGTGTTAATGTGTTTGTATAAGTTTTTTTATACAATATAAAATGCCTCTTCGCTACTGCCGCCGTCGAAAAAATAGCGATTTTATTTACTGTGTTACTTACTTTGCTTAATGATTTCTTAAAAACGAATACCGGAAACGATATTCAGACAAATTTCATATTATTCCTTGTGATATCAAGTTTCATATCTCATTGTTTCAAAAAATTATTAAAAAAAACTTTTTTACAGTGAAT
>NW_012130094.1:2078982-2086976 GCF_000143395.1 Atta cephalotes | reverse complement strand
CGAAGAACGTCCTTAACTCAGTCGTTATGTACACTGAATGATCGCTCCATGTGAGAGTTAAATAACATGAAATTTAAAAAACTTGGAAAGCAATGATTTTACATGAAAGTATTCCTTATAAATTCATAGAGAAAGTAATCGAGGACATTGAGATACAACTATTAACTATTAAACCGAAACAAGCAAAAAATTTCTGATTGGAGAAATATACAGCCTCTGTGAGATTTCCGATAATAATTCACAAATACAAAAATTACATATATTAATTATATATAATTTATAAACTTTTAACGGATAATTTATGCACTTTCGATTAAAAAATAGTGGCATTCGATTTTCTCATAAATATGTCTCGCGTCATTCAATGCCACAATTTAAGAAACGCTCAATGTATCCACAAGTCGCGACGACCAAAGATACGGAGACTAAAACAACAAAGAGACGAAATATAATAAAGGCGCCACATGTCGGCGCACGTGCCGGATGCAATTTAGAACGGCGAGCGAACTTCAATGAGACGTTTCGATAACTGGCAAATATCTGCATGAATACGCGCGTGTGTATGTGTGTATGCGTGCATGCGTGCGTGCGGCGATTGCGTAACGATCGATCGCTGGGATCGAGGAATAAACTACGTATATAAATAGGACGACACTTGTACATCTGTGTGTGATACGAACACTGAATTAAAAGTAATATAATAGCGGGGATAATATACAACGGGGCCGGGGAAATCCGCAGGTACACGTGTTCCTGTGTGCCTACCTTCGTGTTCCTCGGTGCGTACCGATGTACATCCTTTGGGCGATTTATAAGTAACCGAGCGCCGAGTTGCATCGACGGGCAAGCCGGTTTCGTCCAACGTGACGGTTACTTAGGACGTCATTTAGTCGTCCCTTTCCATATTAAAGTCTTACCTACGATATAGACAAAGAAAGAGAGAGAAAGGGGAGACAGAGAAGATGTCCGATAATTTCACCAACCTCAGTTAAATCTAACTACAGATTTTATATTATTGGCTCGGTGTACATTCACGTCATGCGTTTAATGCTAAACGGAAGCTTCTATCATCCTTCGTTTCAACATCAAGCTTCCTTTTTCACACTTATTAACCGCAAACGATGCTTAGATATGCTAAACCGAGATGTCGCGTTCGATGTTAAATGCAGGGCGAGAGAGGATGAATTGTTCCTAAATAAAAAGGACACAAAAGATTTAAACCAAAGTTAACTTGAGGTTGGTTGAAATTGAATTGCAAATAAATAGAAGCCGCCGTCGGTGCAACGCCGTCAGGCTCAAGCTAGAAACGCGAAGATATTCATGAGTAGAATCGCTCTAAAGGAACCACACCGCAGTGAACACGATATACGAACTATTCTGTTATCGCTAATATTTACACGAAACGCTTGCGCTCGCGCAAGCTCGCGCGAGCCGTATATACGTCGATTAAAGCTTCCCGCAGGTGCAACAAATCTCATACCGACGGGGCCAATTGGAAAATAGGAGACAAGCGCTGACTGATCTTAATTTGGATGCACAGTGAAATATTTTGCGAAACTGCAACAGGTCGATTCTTTAATAGCGCGAGAAATTTTATGTGCTTGGTAAACATAAAAAATAATGTAAGGAATACATTACGCAGTTATGTTCTGCTTTTTACTACGCGAAATTGTAAAATAGTTTAACTTTTTTTAAGAAATTATTTACGTCATGCACGGAATACACAGTGATATGTTATTGAGGAATATTATTAGCTCTTTGCTCCTTATATGATGAGATAAATTAAACGTGTTCTTGAATCACGCACAAATACATGTATTGGAAGATATATATAAAACTTGTCTGTATCGTCTATTAATTTAAATGTATGGAAAGAATGATTAAAGTATCAAAAAATTAAACTGAATATAGATCTGAAAATAATTTCGTTTGGATCATCAAAATAATTAGAATATTTGAACTAGTTGCCAGAATGTTAAAACTTTTTGCAACATTGTCAGTATTTAAGTGTTCAACATACCCGGGAAAAAAATATAAATGGACATATTTTAAATATAATTATATATAATTATATATGAAAAATTTTTTCCCGGGTAATTATTTTGATAATCCAGCAAAATTCTTTTCAGATCGGTATCTAAATTTTTAGATATTCCAATAAAACCGTTCTTTCTATGTAGAATTTCGGTATTACAGATCATAGAAAATATTTCCCTTCAATCTTCAAAATATCGAGCATGTACTCCATACGCTGCGCGATCAACGGAAGGCCAAGTTCACAATTGCGATAAGATTAGTTTTGCATGAGAAATGGACACCTCTTTTTTATCGTGTTGTAATATGCGCCTGACATGCTTACGCTGTTATTGACATAGCCCTTAATATCGCAAGCTACCGATCGATATCATATTACCTATCCGGAAACAAATGGCCGAGATAACTTGCCAAGAAAGAACAACGAAAGTTGTTATCAAACATACGACGATAATTCGTCCTGTCTTTCCTTTCCGTTTATAATGTTGAGAATAAAACATTAACACGATCATTTGATTGTGATCATTTGACAAAAATTATTGCTCGCTTCCCGACTAAAATACCGATAACAGTAACTCTTCTGAAAGCTATTTTCACCTATATGGCGATTCGAATGTCTCGTTAATCAAAATTCTGCGCGTCGTAGCGCTGAAATTCCAGCTAATCCTGACGATAAAAAATTTTCCGGGAAATACCGTTATTCGAATTACAAAAAAAAATATCAATATATTGATAATGAAATTCTTTCGAAAATATTTGTCGTCAAAAGGCGATAGATGTAGAATATATGGTACTCTATTACTTTTCACGATCGATACATTCAAAAGACGACAAAGAGTATTAAACAATATGGCTCAATTCAAATAAATATTCTAATCGATATCTTTCTAATCGATATTCTTTGTGGTTATCTTCTCTGCATCTCCAGCAATAGCGATTCGTCTTTACAAGTTCTGATAACGATTATCACATTAACACATGCGAGGTAATAATCGGGTCTCCGGCAAAAATCGCGGAAATTATTTGCGGTAATGTTTGTACAACTGGTACAGCATATATTTTATTTCGCTCATATATTTTTGTTCAAATTTCATATACGTTACAAATTTTTACGGCAAAATTAGGTCTGTTTTCATGTGACGTTTCGGCAAAGTTCACGGCGCAGCTTCGTCCGACGTTTTGAAAGAATAGCTCGACATTTCATCTCCACGTTTTACAAGTTTTATCAAATTTAAAAGACAAAAAATTGTGCAGGATAATCGTGTTTACTGAAAAAGAGATAGATAGCCGCTCTAAATTGGAATATCAATATTGAACTTGAATTAATCATCGCAGAGATGAAAAGCAATGTTAGAAAAACATCGCGATATTATCTAAATCGAATAAAGAAAGAAAATGATAAGTTGCGGAGGACAAAGATTAAATTAAATTGCAACAGTGCGGTACTTAAAATATAATTATCTCTATTCTCCATGTTATGTAAAAAAAATCTAAATTCTTGCTAGACTAGATTTCAATAGGCGAGAGTAAGTAATGGTTGCATAAAAAAGTAACAGGAATGCGAATCAACAATTTTTATGTTATCGTTTTATGCGATGGAAAAAACAGATTTAATCGCGGATCGTAGAAACTGTGATAGCGAATTATCTGAAGATTCTTGAGATTGTTATTGACAGAGCGATTGCTATCTTGAAAATACAAGTACTCTTGATGACTGAAGAATAATCGCGATATTGAAAAAAAAATAGAGAATGCTCGATTCGAGTCAGATTAATGAAAGAGCTTTCTTTAAAGAAATATCATATATCATGATATAGGACACTTGTCTCTCTGAATCGGAAAATAAACATAAACTAGGCCCCTATTATTGAAAAGAAACATACGAAAAACTAGGAAAATATGTAGTATACATATTCTTTAATATTTTCCTAGTTGTTCGTATACGTTTCTTTTCAAGAATAGAGGTTCTGTTCTTAATTTGGATGCGTTAAATCTGGATTGCAAATTCATTCGCTACAAATAAAACTTTATATAATACTGAAACATGAAGACGTTTTCATAAGTTATATAGCTCAGAATTTCTTTCAAAATAAATTGTTACGGATCTTCCAAATTATCTATAATTAGAATGTAATGTATAATACGATTGGATCAATTAATTAAAATTCAAATATTAACACATATATTCAGAATTCATAACACGATTGTCACGAAAGTGTGCAATTAGAATGGACTAAGTAATTAAGACGAGTTCTCGTGATATTACTAGGAAATTAAGAACCAAGAATAATATGAATCTCTCAGCTTGAATGCTATTTCGTAGAACTATTATATCAATGCAATCTTGTCTTAAGTGGCTTACTTCTGCTATACTTAATACTCCAATTATTTCTTCAACATATACGTGTAACACATGTACATGTATCGCGCGCGCGCGCGCGCGCGCGTGTGTGTGTGTGTGTGTGTGTGTGTGTGTGTAATTGCATACCGCATCAGCCAAGATTCATTATCCCAAAATCTCATCACGAAGCCGCGCCAAGTACTTTGCTTATTTTCCTACGAGTCGCATCACCACTAGTCATTTCCTCCCTCATTTCAATTCCTTCTTAAGGAGATTGTAAGGGCATAAAACACATACATATATTAATATATATTTACGCTTTAACCAAATTACATACATGGAAGTTGTATTCTGTTTTTATTGAGCAATACATTTTTATAGATTATTAATTTTATTTGTTAATATTTGTATTGTTATAAACAAAACTTTTTAAAAAGATTAGAAAATTTTCTAATTTTCTAATCTAAATTTTTTTGTATAAATACTTTTAGTACTAAAAATTACTTGTGCAAAATTTCATTAAGATTCATCAGTTAATTTATAACAAATATTTTGTTTATTTACTGTTTATTTATTTGTTTACTGAACTAATGTCTGCATCTCAATGTAACTTTATATAAATACTCTTAAATTCATAAAATACCTAAAAAGTATATAAAAAGTATATATTAAAAAATTAAGATTTTTATCATTATTTTATAATACATTTCCATATATTTCTATTAGAAATAAATAAAAAATAAAAATAAAAAATATTACTTTTTATTATTTAATTTTATTAAATAACTTTTGATCCAGATGGTAAACTATTTCTAATTTTTTTGTATTACTTTTAAATGCAATTTGGAATAATCTGTAATTTTTCAAGTAATTCTTAACAAATTGCATTTGCCTTACAACTCCTTAACATCGCGGAGTGTGCAATCGCATATAAAGGTATAGAAAGAAAGATATAAGCAAAGGATGTTTCCTCTCCTTCTCCCTCCTCCTTTTTTTTAATCTATCATTTATAAAATTACACTCGCATGTGTAATGAATATACCGTCTATCTTTCCGTTCGTATCGTTATTAACTGGAGATTGCAAAGATTCATATATCTTATCGCATCGATCAACTGTTCACTCTCTCATGGCCTAATAATTTCCCGGCAAAATTCCGATCTCGTTTAACGCGCGGAAGGATGCCGGCAACATCGATACTCATGATTTAAATGCAAATCTTCAAAGTCATACATAAGTGATCGGATAATTTACGACATTTTCAATATGAGATTCATATTATTATTACATTATTATAATTATATTACTATTATATTACTTTTATATTACTTTATATTACTATTATATTACTTTTTTCAGTAAAACGCAAAAATTTGATATAATGCATAAACTCTAGTCTGTGAATCAGTTCGTTCCTCTAAATAGGGAGGGCTTTGAAAACTTGCATAGTCGCGCGATTGTAAAGTTCGTACTCGACTCATCGCGAATGCTAAAAGGATATAAAAGTTTCGTAACGTCAACTTACATGCCGCATTTCCTCCGCATTGTCCGCGCGCGTGTTAGCTCATCGCCGCTGAATCGATACTGGCCAGCTACGTCGCGCTTCTGGCCTATGCCCAATCCAATTCTGAACGATCGTTTTACGAAACTTCATTAACGAAACTTCCTCTACCGATGATATTGACATCAACATGCGAAGGTTTTACGTAGATTTCGAAAGTTGATCATTCTCGATCTGATCTTCCCGAAAGAGAGAAAGAGAGAGAGAGAGATGATCACTCGCGCATGGCTAACGCCAACTTCGATCTACATAAAACGCAAAATACGAGTCGCAAATCGGAAGCGTCTTACATTAGCCAATCTCGGAGCGTCATTTTTAAAATTAATGCATCGGATTGGTTGATTGCAACAAGCTGACCTGCGATTCACGTTTTGCATCTTATATAGAACTTAATCACGACCACCTTTTGCTATCCAATTGAACGATTTTTTACGTCAAAGTGCTTCATTACTGCGATGTTTATTATAACTTTCCACCTGCAATTATATTTTTATTCCCTTTATTTGCAATCTGATTCTTTTTTGCCCAGCTCAAATATTTTTATTATTCGAAACTTTAAAAAAATTCAGGATTACATTACCAAATTCGTTTCTTAAATGTTAAAATCTTTATTTAATAAAAATTGAAATTTGAAGAAGAAATTTGAGAGGGAGATATCGCTTATGTGCCAAAAAAGACCCAAGTTGCAGACGAAAAGTCCTAATTCGCTTCCGGTTTAACATATTTTAGAATGTCCTACATTCTCCTGCACTCTTCCGTTTCTTCCTATTATTCATTCCTATTATGTTCTTGCCATTGAGCTCATTAGTCAGGATTATGTTTGTTTTCTTTTCGTTACGCGGTTGTGACGAGTCTTTAAGAATTCAAAGATACGAAGATATTTACATTACGACATTGACGACGGTATTATCGTAACACTTGCACACATGTTAAAGCTTGATTTTACGAGAAAATTGTTAGCAACCTAAACTGTTTGAAGTTTAAGGAGGTTGTAAGAGCATAAAACACATATATTAATATTTACGTTTTAAACAAACTACGTACATATAAAAGTTCCTAACATTCTGTTTTTATTGAGCAACATTTTCATAGATCATTAATTTTATTTGTTATTTTTATTGGTATGAACAAAAATTAAAATTTTTTTATACAAGTACTTCAAGTATTAAAAATGACTCGTGCAAAGTTTCATTGAAATTCACCAATTATAACAAATAAATATTTTATTTATTTACTGAACAACTAATATCTGCATCTCAATGTAACTTTACATAAATATTCTTAAATTCATAAAGTACTTATATAAAAAAAAATTGAGATTGTTATTATTATTTTATAATACATTTTCAGATATTTCTATTAAAATACAAATTTGAAAAATATTGCTTTTTATTGAAATAATTTTTGACCCAGATGGTAAACTGTCTCTAATTCTTTTGTATTACTTTTAAATGCAATTTCAAATAATCTGTAAATTTTTCAAGTAATTCTTAACAGCTTAACGCCAAGATCAGTATTTCCAGATATATTGCATTTGCCTTACAATCTCCTTAATAGCCTCATTCCTTCTAATATTGATGAATTGCATGTAATAAAATATCCTTATGCTCACGAGATAAAACTGGAATACGGTAGATACACAATCGCCTCGCGAGCTCTTTTTCTTCGTATATAACAATTTGAGATGTACGTTTCATACTCGGTCTACGTTGCAGAATTAAACGTTTAATCTTCCGGTATATGTATAATGTAGGTAACAAGAAATACGTCGGAATGATGCAAGGGATTAAAACCGTTTTGCGCAGCGTGTGGAGTTTCGACGATGACGAGCATACATACTTATAGATATCTCTGATCTGTCTTGCGCGTATAGAGAAATATTCCTTACACGTAAATTTCACCGCAGATAAAGAAACCGCGTGTCTTCTCCAATTGACCCGTCATCGGCGATTGATGGAAAACGTGTTTCACATATAAACATTATTTCAGATCATATCATATTTATATGTTTATTTGTGTGTGTGTGTGTGTGTGTGTGTGTGTGTGTGTGTGTGTGTAC
>NW_012130094.1:2070182-2072043 GCF_000143395.1 Atta cephalotes | reverse complement strand
TTCTCTCTCTCTCTCTCTCTCTCTCTCTCTCTCTCTCTCTCTTTCTCTCTCGCAAAAAAAGCGAATCACCAACGTGACGACGGCGAACGATGACGAAGGAGCGCCGTGCCGCGTCAGCCCGACGATGAGGCGCGACACAACGTGCGTATCCACCACCTCCGGTTGCGAGCAACTTGCCGATCTGGCGCAGCGTTCAAAATTCGGCGAACTCCTTGGCGCACTTTTCCGTCAGCGAGATCCTCAGGGTCTCCTCCTCGTAATCGTCGAAATTGCTGGTGTCGCCTGGTCCCTTGCAGCGCGGTATGAACGGCGCTTCTATTCGCTTCTGGAAGACGGCTATCCAATCGGTGCTAGCGAACCACTTGTGGCCCTTGATGTCGTTTACGCCCGCCTTGAGGTTGCCGTACCTCTTGGTGAGGTCGACCTGCAGCAGATTGCGCAATAGATCCTTGAGATCGGAGCCGAAATGCGACGGGAAGCGTGGCTTGCCGCTCACGATCTTCTCGTAGATTTGGATCGGCTGGTCGGCGAAGAATGGTGGATAGCCAGCGGCCATCTCGTAGACCAGCACGCCCAGTGCCCACCAATCCACCGCCTTGTTGTAACCCTTGCTGAGAATGATCTCGGGCGCTAGATACTCCGGCGTGCCGCATAGAGTCCACGTTCGTCCCTGCACTCTCTTGGCGAAACCGAAATCGGTGACCTTGAGGTAGCCCTGCGAGTCGATTAGCAAATTCTCCGGTTTCAGGTCCCGATAGATGAGGTCGAGGTAGTGCAGGTACTCGAACGCGAGGACGATCTGAGCCGCGTAGAAACGCGAGTGCGGCTCGGAGAAGCGGCCGACCTTGCGCAGGTGGCTGAACATCTCGCCACCGGGCACGTACTCCAACACCATGTACAGGTAAGAGTTGTCCTTGAAGTGAAAACGCAACGATACGAGGAATGGAAAACTGATAGCTTGCAGTATCCTCTTCTCGTTGAGCGTATGCTCGACCTGTTTCAGCTTTACGACCTTTTGCTTATCGAGTATCTTCATGGCGTAATACTCTTTAGTGGGTTTGTGTTGAACGATCATCACGCGACCGAACGAACCGGTGCCGAGGGTCTTGATACGTTCAAAATCGTCCAAGGCGGCGGTATTGGTCGGATTCTTTTTCCACTTATCCTCGAACTCCTTCTTCGCTTTATCGAGGAATTCCTTGACGCTCTCGGCGGCGTCGACCTTCTTGTTGGCGGTCGCGGCATTGTTACCCATTTTAGATGCCGCGCTGATGCCCGTGTCTGCCAAGGCAGCTTCACGGGCAGCTTCACGGGCCTTATGCCTCAGGTAATCCAGAGGGCTGCTACGTCTTCGTCGGCGTGCGTCCGCGTCCGCAGCCGCCGATGAGCCTGCCAGGGCTCCGGTGAACTCCGGTCTTCTCAGAATTTTTGCTACCTTCTAACACGCGCTGTCGATGGTCCAGACGTCTCTCCCAGTAACGTAGCGTCCCGCGGATTACGCGACACGCTTTCGCGCACCGACAATATTGTTGACGACTACGAAGACGGAGAGTCTCTCCCAGAGTCTCCCCGTTGTTCTCTTCGCTTCTAAAGAATGAGCTCCTGGATCTGATCCTGGTTTTCGGGGGAGAACCGCGCGCGGATACTTTGAATGGACACAATCACCTCAAAAGAGGTGATCGTGGGAAAGAGAGACGGAGATGGGTTACAATACGCACACTTCGCGCGAGTATATTATCACACGGTAGAAAAAACAGGCCACACACAAAACACACACACGCAAGGGGGGTAAGAGAAGCGCGAGCGCGACGCGAGAGAGCGGCACCCTTTCCTTTCTCGCTCTGTCCCTCTCTCTCTCTCT
>NW_012130094.1:2056461-2063492 GCF_000143395.1 Atta cephalotes | reverse complement strand
CTCTCTCTCTCCTCTCTCTCTCTCTCTCTCTCTCTCTCTCTCTCTCTCTCGGCTTCCTTCCCTGGCTGTCGCCGAGTATATTCCTCCCGGCGAACGTCACCACACTCCGCGAACGGCGCTCGCCCACATCAAGTGAGACCGAGTGAGAGCCGGAGAGAGGGGGGGAGGAAGGCGAGGGAGAGATTTCTTCTCCGTCGTCGTCGTCGTCTTTTCGCGAGAGGCTCTCGTACTCCCAGAGATTTGCCGCGTCGAAAAAAAATGGGTCAGCAGCGATCCTCGTCCGCGGCTCGCGCCATCTTCTCTGTCAATTGTACCAGTTTGTCGTCGTTGTTTGGCGGTGGCGACGGCGGCGGGATGCCGTGTCTCTCCTCCCTCTCTCTCTCTCCTTTCTCTCGCGTAAAACACGGTCCGTCCGTCGGTCCGACCTCGAAAGTCTCGTCTATTCAACCTGCTCCGTTTTGACCAGAGCAAGTATCGCGCCCTCCTGCCCCGTCACCCGTGTCCCGTGGTCGACACGAATAAAGTCACACCAAGTAGCACCAAGTTTCACTTGCACGCGAAACGGCACGAAGGAGAGCGAAATCGCATTCACCGACTTACGTGACACGGCGGCAGCAGCTTGTGAACAGCACGCCGACGTCCTGACCGACCGAACCGTTTCTCTTTTACTCTCGTATTCACTCACCTAGTCCTCACCACGTCCCTCGCGGATTGTCGTTGCTCCTCCTCGTGATGTTCGTATCGAGAGAGAGACGAGAACGGGATAGACGTCTCGTCATACGAAGATACTACTCGCGGACGCGCACCTTGTTCTTCTCTTGCACCCCGGCACGTTAATGTAAATCGAGTGCGCGACAAATGAGGCGGCACAGTCGATATATTCGAGCTCGCTCACGGCGATGAGATCGCTTCGCGTTTACCCGGCACGTCGCGCGTCGTGTCGCGTCCACGGAGGCGCACACAGCGCTTCCAAAGTAATGTGTTACGATTGTCGTCGACGACCAACGACGGCGACAGCGATGACGTCGACGAAGACAGCGGCCGGATGGGTACAACCGTGCCTAAAGATGGCGACGCGACTCCTCCACCGTTCGTACGTTCGGGGGGGTTTTTCGCACGAAGTGCGAAAGTGACGAAGTGCCACTCTAGGAGGCGAGAGAGCTACTGTGTGCCGCGGGTCAGCTGTTGCTTCCACGCGCCGCCGAGAGATGTAGCGTCGTACGAACGACGCGCCGAATCGGCAAGTGCTGCTGCTGCCGGCGGCGCCCGAAATTGTGCTACTTCCGAGCTGACCCGAAGTTAGCCGAGGATCGAAACCTCGGCGACGTTCGCGCAACGTCATGTGATAACGCAGTACGCACGTAGATGTATAGAATCGAATGTATAAAATCAAAGGAACGATGCTAAGTTTCTTCCAAGGAAGCATTTAGACAAGACTTTCCGATGTTATTTTAATGTTATTTAAACATTATTTTAAAATTTAAAGTTTATATCGCGATGTGACACTTTCAAATTTTTACAACTTATATCCGTTTCTATGCAAATTAAATTAATTTTGGCCATTTTCCGATATATATGCCGCCACTACTGAAAATATAGCATATGTAACATAAACTATAGATTTTCGGTATCGCGATACATATATTGAATATGACTTTAATCTCGGTTCAACTTATTTTTTATCCTTTTCTCTCTCTAATTCTTAAATTCTTAAATTAGAGAAAGGTGAAGAATAAGTTGAACCGAGATTAAAGTTAATGTATTGATATTAAAATCATAATATGAAGGCAATCATAAAGAAATCAGAAAGATGCGAAAATAATATTTCATTACATACATGTACGAATATTTGATAATAAAAATTCAAAAATATCTGTGATCGTTAATACTACTATTTGTATTTAAAAATATGTTAAATATATTTTTTAACAAAATGAAAAAGTTATCAACTACTTAGATTTTTCTGAATTTGAAAGTATGTTTGATATAAAAAAATTTCGCGACGAAGAATCAAAAATTATTTCAATAAGAAACAGACATTTTTTTAAAAATAATTAAAATAAAATGAGAAAATTTTTATTTGAATTATAAGACCATAATTAAATGCAAATATTGACTTTATCGAACTATTTTACGCGCATAAAACGTTCATTTTTATGTGGAAAGTACAAATTTCCAGTCATTGATTTTTGTAGAGATTATACACCTGATATATTCTTAATGTCTCTCTAACATGGTAACGTTATTAAGATTGCAGATTACAAGTATTTGTCATATTGTTAATCATACGCTGACAAATATTTTGTTATCACAGAATTATTTCTGGAATAAAAAGACAATTTTCTTCGAGAGGACTGCCTATCGAAATACACTCAGATTTGAAAACAGCCATGACCCCGTTTCGTCGACATTCCTGATCGTCTCTCTTTTCAAAAAATGGGGAACGTTCGGGGGGCCCCGAAGATACCTTGAGCCAGCCCTGAATCGCGCAAAGAGCTTCAAGAAGACGATTGTGTCATGTTCCTCAACAACGAGAATGGCACTTCTCTGAGTCAGCCGACCGAAAAACTTATGTAGTTCCGTCGTCAAGGTTGCGTTTAAAATTTGGAACCGCTGTAATCACGCGCGCGCGTGCCGGCGCGACCGCGCTTTTTATCTAGCTCTCCTGTACGCAGATAATGTAACGCGGATTCCCGCGCGCCTTCGCGATTTATCACTCAGGAAACACAACGTACTCACGAAAGCGCAGACACATGCGTAACCGCGAGAATTATCATCGGCAATCTAATACCGTGCCCGATATTAATACGCGCCGCGATAAAAATCCTCTCTTACCCTCTTTCCTTCCGAGATATCGCCAGCATTTGAGCGAAATCTTTCTCTGGCGTTGCACATGCCACACTGTAGGTACTTTCTCAGTTGCACTTCCTACATTCGATTTATTTACACTCTAAATCCAAAAATTTATTTGCGAATTTGATTGCAATATTACTTTCTAAATTTCTTATAGTGAAATCTTACTCTAAAAGAGTTAAAATACTGCCACTATTGAAGAAGAGTGAAAAATTTGTACTTTTGAATAAGAGTGATAGATTTTTATCTTTTTTTTTTTTGAGTGATCTCACTTCAATAGTGGCAGTGTTTTAACTCTTTTTTTTTTTGGAGTGAGATTTTACTTCGAGAAATTTAGAAAATACTAAAGTGGCCCCTAATTAATCAATATTATTACATAATATTTGATATTGTATAAAATTATTAATCATTTGAAGATTATATTGATATTTATTTTTTATTGTCTAAAAGAGGCATCAATAATAAATAATTGTACAATAATATTGATCATTTAGAAGCCATTTAATATCCATGTAGATTAGAAATCCTAACAGAGTTCGATTTTGTCACGAGCAATTTTGTCAAAATGAGAATGAGAAGAAGGATATGTATAATGTCTCTTTTTATATGCTTATTCTAACTTATTAACGTTGATAAAAACAGGTCAGAAATTTTACATAGCTAGATTCTGTTATAGGATCTGTTATACGCTAAGGCAATTCACAATAAGCAAAGTAGCTGTATAGTGGATTAAGAAGTACAGGCATAGAAATCAACAAATTATAGTCAAATATAAGAAGAATAATCAATTATGATTGATCGATTTCTATGCTTACTCCTTAATCGGCTACTGTTACTGCTCACATAATTCGTAAATTAATTTTCTGCCAATATAGATTAATTTTTTTAATCTCAATCTTATTTTTTATCCTTTTCTACAACGACCTCTAGACTCTAGACGATCAATATTATTACACAATGTTATTGATCGTTTGGAAGCTATATGTTAAGCCTCCGAACTGTTTATTTTGAATTGTTTAAAGAAGGTATCAATAATATATTAGTACAAAATAATAATGAATGATACACAATAATATTTGTCATCTAGGTCATCTTGCTTAATGTCTATTTCTACCAATGTAAATTAATTTTAATTTCAGTTCAACTTTTTAATTTTTTAGTTCTAAAAATTAGAAAGAATAAAGAATAAATTGAAGACTAATCTATATTGAGAAAGAAACGAACAAAATAGACAAAAATATTTAAATAACGAAAATATTTAAATAACGACATTATAAATTCTATTAAATAATGATAGTTTCAGCTGACAAATCTCTCTTCGCCTATTCGATAGCTACAATTCTTTTTTCTTTCGACAATACAACGTTCATTCACAATTCTCTCTTGTAGTTATTTGTTTATTTCTCTTCACTCTCATCTCTTTAATTTAATTTCTTGTGAGATATCTTTCTCGCCAGTTAGTTTATGTTGAGATCAAGCTCCATGGAACCCGAGAAAACAGCTCGCGCGCTCTATCGTAATAGTATTTCTTATCTCAGGATTATCAAATTGGAAGAGGTCGAGCGAGTCACATCCACGAATATGAACAATATTGAACGAGCACTGAGGCACGACTTGTACAATAATTTTGCGAACGACGCGTACTGCCGTTTGAAAGGTTTCATCACGCCGCGGCGCTCGAAGATAAAACAGACCGACTATTGTACGAGTGAAATCTACCGTTCTAATCCAATACACACGCGAAATCATTAGACAAATACCTCTTCCAGAGTATTTATGTAAGAGCATTATTTTCATTATACGTCTATACGCTCTTTCATTAAAACGTCAAATCGTCTAATATATTTCATTCGTTGTTGACTGAAAGTAAATGATATAATTTCGCACTTCACAATGTAACTGTTATGTAACACCTGTTATATTATATTTATAATATTGAGTACGAAATTATAACATTGATGTTATATTACTTTTAGTTTGTGTCGACTGGGAATATATATTAAAATCGAATAAATCTTTACGTAAAGGCTCTAGAAATGTTGCGCCGCCATCGCGACGCGGAACACCGCGGTCTGAAGATAACAGACGGGACTTGTTGCTGTCAGTCATGTCAACGAGGGAACCGGTTTGAAAGCTTGGAAAGACCCGTCGAATAGACTCGCGCGGACGATCGTAGTAGCTGGTAGTAGCGCCAAGAGTTTCGGCAGCGTGATGGCGACGGTGATGACGACGATGGCAATGGCGGCGTCGTCGCGTTGTCGGGCGTCGAGCGCGACAACGCCGTCGGGCTATTAATAATGATCGGATACTGAGTATCGCGGTATCGAACCGTGGTAGATAGAGGTGTACGGAAGGTTGAACACCCGCTGACCTGTGATAATCCTTTGCCGATTAGTTCCCAACTGTAGACAGAGGCGGCGCGGTTTTAGAACGGTCGACCGACGGGAAAGCGCCAGGCAAGCGGGAGAGAGAAAAAGAGAGAGAAGAAAAGATACGGAGCAAGATACTGAGAGAAAGAAAGAGAGAGAAAAAGCTCGAGGATGGAGGCGAGAGGATGGGCGAGGAGAAAGGCGGGGATGTGTTCACGAACCGGTTGCTCGCGAGTCAAATAGGTGCGACCGGGTCAGGCCAGCTCAAATATACGCGGTATTTTCGTGTGTAGTACCGCCGCGTTGTGAATAAAGCTTGGAGAAAGAAAAGAGAAGAGAAAAGGTAGCCAGGCGTACAAATTTTATGGCTACACCGAGAAATTTGTACTACAATTGATTAATCACATCAAATTACGATAAATATCGGGTTGAAACGAGCCGGGTCAAATAATTAATATAATACTTCAATATCTTGAAAGCGGACAGACTTATGATGACTTGGAATTCTCGGAAGCAGGAGGGAAAAGATATTATGTGAAAATGAGATAAGAATCTAGTCTAATAATTAAATCGTAGTTTTCAGTTATATGTTACGAGAACTTTCTTTTCATGTATACTCGTAATATATAAGTACTAAATATATTTTGATTAGCATATTAGTACAATATTTAATAAATATTACCAAACCTATAATAATAGTAAGCAATCGTTTGATAATTAGAAATTAATTTAATAATTAGAAAAGTAAAATAATTAGAAAAATAAAATTGACGTTCATAGTAGGTTTTGATTTGATTAACTGAATATTAAAATTATTTCATTAAAATTTAGTATCATCTGGGTTTGATTATTATTGTCAGACTTTTTTCAGAGATATAAATTTATATAATTTATATAATTATAAATAAAATAGATTAATAAATCAATTAAGAAAAAATTCCTATTTTCGATTAAAGATCTTATTATGCTTGATAATTTTCATATGCAAATTTACAAATACATATTTTCAGTTTTATAAGCTGCACGACTTGATTTGTCGGATTTGGAAGTCAATATCATAAATTGAAGCTGGAAAAAATATTATAAATATTGATCAATTTAATAATAATGCTAATAAACATCTTAAAATACTGCAAAGAAATATACTTTAAAATAAATATACTTTAATTAAAAAATTGTTAATACTTTTTTCTGTGCAGCAATTTCGTATAATTACTGATGGCAAAAAGTAAGGCGGTATAAGCATTTATTGTAAAATCGAAATTACTTTATCTAAATTCTGATTTGATTGCGTTTTGTTTGTGTTTCATGCCACGTGCCCAGAATCGCGGAGATGATCTACACAATTTGCATGTATACCACTCTTGTTTGCGTGTTCCAATATCGTCGGTGATACACAAAGGACTGGTGGGAATCCGCTTGTACTCTTGTTTAGGGTTAAGCTTGGTCTGATTCTACCCTACGAGATGCGCGCGTCCACGAGCTCTCTATTGATTCCATGACCCGAAGCGGCGAGCCAATTTGTCGAAGGGAAGCATGTTTTCCTTAGATAGAACATCTCACCGAGAAAAGATGGGCTCTCAGCATTCTTCGAACTTTCATCTAATTTTCGCGAGCATAGTCGAGGAGATCAAGTCTTAAGTTCTCAAACGATATCGCATATACATTATTCAATAAAGAGATGTGTGGGATCTTCTCTTAACGACTCGTTACTTCGAATTCTATTATACAAATGAATCGCATAGCGTTTTCCACTACTTATAACCGTCTCAACCACATAATCGATAATCTCTCTCTCTCTCTCTCTCT
>NW_012130094.1:2049192-2054742 GCF_000143395.1 Atta cephalotes | reverse complement strand
GAGAGAGAGAGAGAGAATTCCCCTCTCGCTACGGCGCACGCGTTATGTCGCATGTTGCTTTTCCCTGTGAAAGTTCTGTCGAAAACTCCGTGCGGATCCGAACGCGGAGGTAAATCCAGAGCGAAGTCAATTTCATCGAGAAATGCTCAGAAGGAGGCATCTGGCTACCTCGCCTCACCTGCGCACGGCAGCTGCTACTCGGCTCCGATTATCTTCGTGCTTACGTGGACTGCCAGCACGTGTGCCAGAACAAAAAATATATTTACGGAACGAACGGAACGGCACGCTTCGCAAGCGTGGCACGGCCAAAAACTTGCGCTCGCGCTCGCGCGACGACGATTAAGTAATAAATTATTTCGACCCTCTCAAAGGATGTTTATTGGAAAGATATATTTTTGAAATATATTTTCGTATATGTTTATTCTCTAAAACAAAACAACTGAAACTCTTGAAACAAAACAAAAGTTTAAGATGACATTCAAATCGTCGAAATGATTATTAAAAGTCACTTTTCGATCAATCACGATTCATTTTAATATTATTTTGATGTTAACCTCTGTTACTTAGCTTGGAAAGCTTTTTTCATATTACGTTTTTTACAAAAATTAAAATAAAATTGAATAAAGATTTTGTTGCTCGGCATTTATCATAAAGAGTTATGAAATATTGAGTTATGAAATTAGCGACTCTAATGCAGTTTCGCTTTCATAAAAGCACGACTATTGCAACAACCAAATGACTACTGTGTTCCAAAATTCACTGTCAATGTTGAAAATATATATCACGCGCAACGTAAATTGTAGATTTTCAGCATTGGCAATGAATTTTCGAGCACAGCCTCGTCTTGAATTTAATGTCAATCTCTAGAGAAATACTTATATACACATATATATTTCTTCGTGATGATTTTCTCCTCATCGCAATACGTACGAGATAGGTACTTGTCAGATATAATATAAACAATATAAACAATATAAAGTCCAAAATCGAAACATAAACTATGTCGATCGCTTTATGTTTTCGACTTCACATTATCTTTATACTTATTACTTATTAAAGAAAGCGGAAGTCTAGGGATAACGTGAACGGAACCTGTTTCTAAAAAGAGATCGGTCCGCTCGAGAGGACAACCGATTTCTCCGGCGAGCGGCGTCGACATTATGTCTCAGCGTCGTGTTGCCACGAGAGGAAATCTTGCGTTTTATCAAGTACTTGAAAAGCAACCTGTAACATGGACGCGAAGGCGATGAGCAGCGATGCGCCGCTCGTCAGAGCACCTTTCCCGTATACCGGAAGTGCTGCCATGCCGCGAAACTTCTAGAACTTTCCTAAGAATACGGACGTATACACGATCATCGGGGACGTGGCGACCCTCGTCGACCGGAGCGAACCACGAGTCATGACCTAATCGATATCGACGAGTCATTCTCAATGTGTAAAGTCGGATGTTTTCGCACGAGGCGAAACACGATCCGTTTGCGTAAAATAAATACCGGCTGATGCGCGGCCGGAAGCGCGCGTATTTTTCGACGTAAGCTGGGATCTAATTGGACGAGCCGCAAAGTGGGAAGAGAAGGCCGTTTAGAGTGGAGGAAGAGGGGCAAGAAAGAAAGTGGGGACATCGTCGAGACATCGAGATGATGTCGCTACCATCGCCCGAGCTTCGTGCCGCGAATAATCGAATGGCCGCGTTTGCGATGTTCGTATTCCCCTTATTTTCTTCGCATGCTTTCGATCGCTTTCGTTGGCGTGGGTAGCAATTGAACGCGTTTCCATCGATGCTTTCGCGAAAGCGATCTTTCTCCGCGATGTCTAATGTATTTTGGAAACCTAACTGACTCTACTCACCTCCGCCGATTGCAATAGCATTTGAGAACCGGAGATATCTCAGAATAATTCTCAGGATATATTCCAAAAATGCCTGCGTTAACAGATTGGCATGCCTGATGCGAATAATGATAGTTTTGCAGATAATATTGTATACGAGAGAGAGAATATGTGGCGGTAAAGACCGAGGCACACTGAATAAGACATGAGCAACAAAGAATAAATATAACGGTTTATCCACAATAAACGTATTGATGTGTAAGAATGAAAAGTGGGATCGATATACCTTCATTTACAAGTTGATTTAATTTATGATATTGTGAATGTGGAACAATACATCTTATTACATCGTTGACATTTTTTATCTTTATAGATAGAAAAGAAATTAATTTTCTACTCATTAAAAATAATTAAAAATTATACTTGGCAAATTATAGAACAAATGGACATTACATTAATGATTCATTATTTAAATCTGATTATATTATTAAGTATTCAAATATTCAAATTAAAATCGTATTTGCTTTTTTAAATTAATAATTATATTTAAAAATTATACAGCAAATAGATAGATATTATATATTTTATTCCCTTTTTTTTATCACGTAAATTCTACTCTATTAGATATAAAATATTTAATAAAAATGTATTGATGCGACATTGTATGTCATAAGCATTAAATCTTACTTTACATATTTTTTTTGACATTACATAACGATGCGACGACATCGCGTGTCATGAGCATTAAATTATTACCTTTCCAGTTTCTAATATTTCGTTGCCCATTATTCATTCAATGATAGCTCGTTTTCCTCTTATACTCCTTGTAGAAACTCGTGCACGGCGCGCGCGCGTGTATCGTTGACGGCGAGTGGAGCGCCATCTGTAAACGAGCGGGAAAGAAAAGCGTTTGAAGGCCGCCGGCCCGCCGCGCCGGCCGGGCCGGAGTCGCTCGAGTCTCGAGCGAATCAGTGCGCGTTTCCCTCTGCCATTTGCGCGTCGGTACGCGGCAGCGGTGTTACCGGAATCTCCGACGTGTGCTTACCGGTGCGTAGAAGACGCGTAACCGCCGTGTCGGTTGAGGTGTGCTTTCACGAGTTCGTGTGCGGGAACGTGTGTGGATTACGATCAAAATCGATCGATATGGCGGACACGGAGGTCAAGTAAGTAATATATATGCGTCCGCCGGTGCGTAAATACGCGGCAAACGGTGGATATCGATTCGACGGAAGAAAAATCGCGCGTACGGCGTCGGTTCCCTCCTTTCGTTGCGCGCCAAGTCGTTAACGTTCTCGCCGATTATTTCCTGCGTCCTCTCGTCGATCATTCTCGTCGCCGACGTCAATGTCATCGTTGTCGTTTTTTCATCGCCCTTGTTCGATCGCTTTCGAATTATCGCAAAGACGACAACGACAACGAGAAAGATTGTCGAGCACGAGGAGAGAGGAAGGGGGGGACGTGCGCACGGGAAGGGGGAAGGGGAAAAGAACGAATAAGCGAGCGAGGATGCCCCTCTCTTTATCTATCTCGCGCTCGCGACAATACTCTCAGGCCGATTCGCGGTACGCCTAACGATCGCTGGAAATTACCTGCCCTTGCCGCGCGCGCGACGCGACCCAACGCGTGCTCTACTTGCAGGCGGATTTTATGGCGGGCATCGTTTCGGATCCTCTCTGTTTCTCCTTTCTACTCCTCGTGCCCCTCCGTTCGACCGTCCGCCCGCGCACGATCGAAGACGAGCGCATCGCTGCCGCCGATCGGCGGCGATGGTGATGGCGGCGGCTGTGGCGGCCTCGTGTTCCTTTTGTCCCTCGCGCTCCGCTCCAACCACTTCACTCGTTTGTTTACGTCGTCTATGTAGATGTGCGTGATGCGCGCGCGTGCGTGTATACATTGTACACACACACACACACACACGCGCGCGCGCGCGCGCGCATGCAACGCACGCGTCGTTTTTCGCGGGAACCACCCTCGCCACGCTCGAGAAAGACAGAACGAATACATTGCGAGGACGATTCTTTCCCAACTCTCTTCTCACGTGACTTTCTCCCTCGCTCTCCTCAAGAGAAATCGTTCGGCCCTTCGTCTCGCGCATCAGCCCGAAAACGGTCGACGACGTGTATCGATCTGTCGGCTCGCGTCGATTAGACATAGCCGACGATGATGATGATAACGGCGATTTCACCATCGAGAATCCTCCGTAAAACCGGTATAATCTCCAGCAAGACTTAAGCCTGATACTCCTGATAGACGTGCGAGGGAGAGACGTCTATATTTATCCATCGATCGGTTTTTCAATTTATACCGGTTCCGATCCCCCGTCGCTCTCAAGACGAGTATAACGGCATATCCTTCGCGTTCCCCTTGCACGCGTGAGATACGATGTCGAAAGCGTGTAAGAGGACGCGTGTGTATCGCGGCGTTACGTATTACACGCCGCGTTTACGACCGTGAGCGTTCAACAATTCACCACGCTGAAGCCTCGTCAGTGTGGTTGATCGTGGCGAGCATCGCGATGGTGGTAGTAATTGCGATGTGGCGGTCGACGACGTGAAGGGGTGACCCATGGTGACTGAGGGGAGAAGGGCGGTGTTGCGGGGACGATATAATATCAAACTCGCTAGATGCCGCCACTGTTGGCGGCGTCCTATCTCTATTTCTCTCTGTTCGTCGCGTCGTCCTTGTTGCTAGTCAGCAATGTGAAACGGCAGCAAATACCGAAGTCGGAACGCGCCAACAACGGCTTGCCGGGAAATGTATAATCGCACGAATTCGTGGTTTTTATCGCGGTTCCGTTATAGCTCTTGGCATTAATATTACTAAAACGATATCACTTTCTTTGGTCTTACTGTGTACGTTTGAATTAACTTGCTTATCAATAACTTAATTGTTATGAATTTTTGCTTATGTAATCATTTATTATGTATTGTATCAATATAGATGATAAATTATAATCATTGCAGTCGCATAATTTAAATAAAAAAGATGTTTTTAATAATCATTTCATTATTCTATGAAGTCCTTATCCTGATTGTGGATTGAATATTTCCATAGTCAATATTCGAAAACAAAAAATTTAATTACATGCATAATCTATTGTATATATAGATAGATAAATTTCGTTATTATATTATGATTTCAAAAATAGCCTTCTTTTAAATGTTAAAATTAAAATATGCTTAATAAAACAAAATGATATAAGAAATAGAAATGAAGTAGGTACGAAAAATAGAAAAAAAACATTAAAATTTAATATTAAAGAAAGCAGAGAGAACTACAAATTTTTAATACATTATATTAATGTGATAGAATACTATATCTTCATTATGATTTTCAGGGAAACAAAAGTCACTACTCCTCAGAAGAAGGTAGTGGAAGAGGAAAAGGAAATACAAGAGGAAATTGACGAGGATTCGAAAGCATCTGAAAATGGGGATACAAAGGAAACCAAAGAGAATGGTTCGAGCGAGGAGAAGGAGACTGATGAGAAAGAAGCAGAATCTACAGAAAACGGAGACTCGACAGGTACATATTATTATTGAAAGATTTTTCTCATTCTGCGTTAAAAAAAAATATTTACAGTATATATATATATATATATATATATATATATATATATATATTATTTTNTNTATATTATACCCTACGACCGACTAGTGTCGTAGTAACGGTAAAGGAAAGGTAAACGTAACCGGAAACCGGGGCCGGGGTAGGTCGTAGGTA
>NW_012130094.1:2033593-2048909 GCF_000143395.1 Atta cephalotes | reverse complement strand
TTTTAAATTTTTTTTAGTTTGGAATTAAATGTATTATAATTTAACTTAACTAATTACTTAGTATGTTAGTTTATGAATAATCTTTATTTTTTTTTTTTTCAAAGGACAAAGAATATTTTTGAAAAGAATATTGTTTAAATCCATAATATGAATTTGTGTCAAACTTGTGACTTCTTTTTAAAAATTGAAAGAAAATATTTCTTTTTATTATAATTGCATATTATACACATATATATATATATATATATATATATATATGTATGTATGTATATATATATAAAATTTTCCTTACCTCGATTCTCACATGTACCTATGTATGTATAGAAATGTTGAATGAAAAAAGATTTGTTTTGAATTTTGCTAATAATGTATAAAACAAGTATATTAATGACAGTCATTCAATAATTAGAAACTGCAATTGGACATAAAGCCAAAATATTACGATTAAAATTGATTTCGTTTGCTGTAATTAATTCAAATTAATTTGATTTGCATGTTATTCAAAACTTTTAAATAATTGTCATATGTAAATCATCATTTCTTTTAGTTTGTAATGCGTTAGTTTCAAAAAGTTCCACTATCTTATTTTTCGGTGACAATGTGACAATAGTTCTTATAATTTTCAATGTCATTTTTGCTTCGTATGTAATAAATATAACTGTCGATCAGTGAGGGTAATAACATGTATGTTTAAGATTAAAAAATGGTAAAATGTGTTCAACAGCTAATACAAATAAAGATGGTTCTCTATATTTCTTCTTAGTTAATGAACTGTAGTCTAAATCAATTCTTAGCCTCCTGAAAAAGTCTGTAATTATGCGAACTTTATTTTCCTCTTCATTACAATTGCAATTTTTATAGGAAAAAATGATAAAGCATCTTACTGAATCTCCACGGAAGATCAAATTTGAGTTTAAGCTTATTTCTATTTTTCACGGAATGATGCTATAATTTGTATCCTTAATTATAAAAGATCAAATTTCATGATTCAAGGATTCTCAGGACATTCAGGACATTTCTCTCTTTCAAACTTTAAATATTTATTATTAATAAAATTATATTACATAAATAATTATCATAAATTTTTACGATTAACATTATAATATGAGAAATATTTTAAATGAAGAATAGAACTTATATTCAGTAAACAAAATGTTAGTAGTACATGCTATTAGTTTGTCAGCAGAAATTGATCTGTCATTTCATAATCATTTAAACGGTTACGAAATAACAGCTAGTTTCTGCTCAGTTTCTGTAATCTATCATTATATTTCTATTAATAGATTTCATTATTTTCGCGGACAAAGTGTAAATTATAGTGAATAGTTTGCAAAGCTTTTTTTTTTATAAATTGTTGTGAGTGTTCGAAATAATTGTGATTTTCTATTATTATTAAAAGTCGATAGAATAAAAATTACAAATATATTTCTCGAAATAATTGTGGGCTCATCCATATTTTGGACAGATCCATATTTTTTTTATTACGTCTAAAAATGCAGAAAAATTATATCATAATTATAATGTTTATAATCGGCAATATCATCTTCAATAAATTATATATAACCGTTTTTCTTAAAGAATTTAAAATAAAAAATTAAAACTGCATTTTACTAATTGATTAAGATAAGAAATATGTCATATTTTTATCTATTAAATTTTTTATAATCAAATATGCATAATTCGATCCTATAAAAATATTATAGCAAGCGGAAGATAAGCAAAGAAATATTATTTCTTCGCTTATCCTCCGCTTGCTATAATATTCGAGATGAAAAACCAGGAAAATCAAGAGATCGCTGTATTGCAGTCGAGTGTAGATCATGTAGAACTTGTGCAGTATCTTACCAAAGTAAGATAAAAGTATCTAAACATATATAATCTATGGTTAAAGCCAGTTAAAGCATGAACTAGTATGAGTATGCTTAGTGTTTAGTGACGTTTAGCAAATCAAGAATGTTAGAAATTCTTAACATTACATGAATGGAGCTTCAATTTTTCAAGACTTTTTTTCGAAGAGAAATGGATTTATGACATAACAACTAGATGTTATGTGAAAAATGATAAAAATTCATCTCACCTATAAGATGGCTGCTTGGATCAACATAACTTCAAAGTATATGCGTTAAAATATTATTAACATATAAACTATGATAGTTAATAACAACATAAAAGACTGCCAATAAAACAAACTTACAAGCGCCAAAAATGATCTTATTTTTGTTATTTTCATGCTATGCTTTATATTAGCTTTATATTAGCTGAATATAGCACATTACCTTAGTGTAACAACTTTTTAATTTTTTTGTTATTAATCTTATCAGTAATATGCAAATTTATCTGTATTATTGTTTTAACAGACTGGAGCAGGGTTTGAAGATAGTGGCTCGAGTGGATAATAGCAAATTCCGGCTTCTTGTTAACCGCATATGCCAGACCTTACAGTCGAGCATTGACACGAAGGTATTCAATGAAGAGGAAGAGGAAAAGCTGTTAGTTTCCTTAGATCTGACGAAAGATGAATTAACTCTTTTGCTGGATACTATTACATCTATCTACACGCAGGCTGCATGTAGCGTTGTCAAACCATCTGTTATGGAAGCAATTATAAAAGATAATTTTAAATTAGACGAAGAAAAAATGTCAATCTTTACAAATGCTTGGATGACTTATGGAAAGGGCATTGTAGAGAATCTAAGGCAACAGTCTATTTTTCCTATTCAGGTATTTCAATATAGATAAAAAAAGATATTTGACAAATTATACAATTAGTGCGCATTGATCATGGGGCGATTGAGAGAGGAATACATATATTTCTATATCGACTAAAAAATAATATCCTTTTTATATGATGAATAATATCCTTTTTAATATTTATTGTTTGTCACGATAAATATCACTACAAACCTTTGTGTTTGAAATAAGATGTTCATAGAAACTACCTAGAAAGTAGGAAAGTCTAAGTTTGAATTTTGGCTGGAGAGATATTTTTCATCTATAAATAATTTCCTTGTAATTTTATTAAATACTCATTTAATATCAATAATATTAAAATGTAATCAATTTAATGTGAAATTAATTTTTAATTTCTTTGATACAAGAATATTTCAAGACTATCGCCCATGATTCAAAAACAAAAAAATAAAATGTTTAATATTCATAACAAATTAATATTACACATATTCAATGACTAAAAATATCAATCTTTTTTTTATTCTGTATTATATATATCTCTTGTAATTTATATTTATTAAACTACATTCCTCTTTTATTTGACAAGGTGAAAGATATCAACTGGTGCTTAAATGTGCAATCATCATCCTCTGCAATTTCCAAAGATGCACGACCTGTAGCATTGCTCCAACTAGATCTGATTGGTGATAAGACATCTACATTAACAATGGAGTTTGACAAGAAGCAATTAACAGAACTTTATTATAATTTAGAAAAAATCCAAATTCAGCTAGATGCTCTTAAATAACATGATTAATGTAGTTATTTATATACTATACTTGTATACTATAAGTAATCAATAGTGTAATTTATTATGTAAAAATATATTTTGCAACATGCTTTTTTACATGTTTATCAGATTATCACAAGTGCGTGCTACTGTTATTTTATTTTTGTAGTTATTTTCTAACATATTGTATATTTTTTAATAAATTGCAGTGAAAATAATTTTATTTGCATACATATACAGACGTCTGCTTTTTAAAAACAAATTTAATATGATCTTTGTCGCAATGAAGATAAATCTTTGGTAAATTAATTCTGTGATAATGAAACACCAAAATATAGCTTCTAGATAAATATATATTTTTATTTTCTCGACAAATTTATGAAAATATAATCACATCTTTATATATAAAATATAATCGTACCTTTATGAAATGAATTTAAAATAATTATTACTGTTATGTTTCAATTAAGTCTCAATTTCATAACTCATTTCTTATCAGGTCACTTTATAATTTAATATAATAATATTCCAATTTGTTTTAGTTCTATAAATTTTTAATTTTCATTTTTACTATTATATTTTTGTTACAAAAACTTTATTTATCTTGTTCATTAAAAAAAATTAAGATTTAATACTTGATTGATTTTACTACTTTTCAGATTTTACTGCTTGTCGATATCAAAATATTGAGATCAATCTAAGATGCCTATGAACATTAATGTAATTAAATTTTAATGTAATTAATTATCAATTGCAATTACATCATTATATATAAATGAATTTGATAGTAATAAAAAATATACATTGAGAAATCATTGTCGACTTGTACACGTTTTTGTGGTATTTTTTATGGCTACCAATACTATTGTTTATGATGAAAACGATCGTAAACTGCCATGTTTCGCTGCAACACATGCACGATGAGACAAAGAGAATGTCTGTGCTGGTGTTCTGTCGCAATCCTACGCCATTCGCTGGCATTACTTCTATAGGAAGAGGTCGATTATGTCTACACTTTACAGTTATGATCGCGCCTTTTCTCTTTGAAGATAACATCAAACGTTATAAAATTAATAAAATTCTTTCATCTATTTATATTTATACTAATAAATTTGCGTAATGTTTTATCAACATATGAATTGTTAAAGAATATTATTGCAGCCACTTGTGATATTTTTTTATAACAGACATATTGACACAAATTCAAAAAGGATATATTATAATGATTCTTTTCCTTTTAAAGAAAAATTTTACAAAAATGTATTTAATCAATAAATATTAATTGATAATCTTACGCGCTATTTTATCAATTTAAAACATGTGACCATCAGTTGTGAGCCATTCACAATACAAAGGTTCCATTTGACGCTACAATGTTAAGTGATAATTTTTCTTATTTAACATTGATCAACAATAAAAATGAAATACTTCTGAGAACACTGTGAGCATCATATAATAAGGTACAATATGTATTGAGATGATTATTTAACATCATGGAAAAAGGATAATAATTAGACGCGATAGAAAAGAGCTAAAGTATTGACTTAAATTTACATTACATTTACAGAATTTTTTAAGAAAGCATATATACATCTGTTTTTATGTAATTATTTCTTATATGTTAGAAATATACAATAATGTTAAAATTGTAAGAATATATCCTTATTTTAATTATACATATATAATACTTGTAAAATTATATATTTACACAAATTTATGAAAGTTGCTAATGTAGTTCTATACATATTATATATACGAAATATTGACTTTTGTTCATTCTTCAAGTATTTGTAACTTTTATAAAACGTAGTCTTTTTGCTTCTCTAATTTAAATGTTGATAATTAATATATTATAGTACACCATTCTCGAAGGTTTTAGATGGTATTCCGTGAGCTTTCTCCACACGCGGACTTCTATTAGGCAGGACGCTCTCAAGGCTCGAACTGTGACTGTTGTCTTCAACAAATTGAAAATTGATTTTTCCTTGATTCTCAGTATATTTCTCTCTGCATGATCTCGCGCTTCGTTTCCTTTTTTCAGGAGGTAAAGTTTCCAAGATTTCAGGTGTCTTATGGATAAAGATTCGCGCCTTACACACCACCAACACCACTACTATTATCATCAGAAACAAGACCACGGCCGTTAGAGTCCCCACAATCCATCCTAGTTTTTCATCTGCACGCGATACAAAACATATCAAAAATTATCTCTTGTATTACGAGAAGGATGTACAAGATATAATAAAAATGGAAAACTAATAAACTAATAAAATGAAAAATGAATAATGAGATTTCTAACGAAATATGTGCATGAAAGCAAAGACCTGCTAAAGTGTTCAACAAAATAAGTGTCGCGTTTCCTATCTCGACATCGGCATTATCATTGTTGATCGTAAATCGGCAGGTCCATTGTCCTAGATCAGTGTGATCCGGTTTGAAAATTAACTTGCATACACCTGTAGTGTAATCCATTTGCAAACTGTGCCTGCATTACGGCATAAGAAAAGTGCGTTACAATGGATGCATAATAAGAAAGACAATATAATATGTATTAGGTACTGCGGAAAGTTCGTGTCGTTTTTTCAAGATTCATTTTAAGATTTTCATATATTATAGGGGAAAAAAAAGACACGAAACTTTCCACGGTGTGTAATATATTACAAAAGATGTTACCTCGTTTTTTTTGCAAGCTGCCTGCTGGAGTTTTGATATACGTGAACATTTGGAGCGTGAATCCAGTGGCATTTGGCCTCCGATGACACAGTTCCGACTCTACACGCAAGAGTGACCATTTTGTGAGGTGCGGCCCAAACTGCGATAGTGACGGGCTCTAAAAAAACGATCGATATTTCTTGAATTGATCTTTTTTTTAATCCTTACAGCCTCAAGGATTTATCAAAATCCACAGTTCATCAAAAATATTTATCAAAAAAGTACATCAAATTACATATTGTTAAATTTAATGTTATATCTTGCTTAGCATTATATAGTAAACTCTCGAATATTTTAAGTGCCAAAAATATTAAAATATTTATGATTACATTTTTTTTATTGAACAAGTTTTTCTCTAAGACTTTCGAGTTTTTAAAAATCGCTTTTTTGTTAAAGCGGCAAATTTAATGTGGATTTTTCTTGAGACCATCAGAAAAGCAGTTTTTGAAGTTTCCCACTCACCAAAAATCGCTAAATCTCCGGTGCAGATTATCCATTTTGATCACCAACCACCATACGTTTGTGCATCGATGACTGTCGTGGCTTGATAGATGTTTAAATCGTTAGATCGTGCAACGCTGATTTCGCGTGCATTGATGACATTAGAAAAATCCCAAAAGAAATATTTCAAGCGCTATACTTATCAGACAATATTCAAATATTTTAATGCAAGACGTAATGTCACAAGTAAACTGTGAAGTAGAAATTTTATAATATTAAAAATATTATATAATTTTCTATATTAAAACGTCAAGTTATTATAAGGATGGTTTATATAAAATATTAGATATATTTATAGCTAATATCTCATATACTTATGTGTGTATAGTTTTGTATTATTACCGCGTTGCTTGAAATCGATAGACTTTACTAAATGTAATAATAATATAACTTCTTCGTAAATGTCATATTTCTCTAAAAAATTAGCGCCTGCAATATTTTTCCGTGGATATATTTGATTAATTATTGCTATTTGTGTTGTGCATTAAAATTGTGGCAGCCGCCTTAAACTCGAAAAGAGTTTCTCCTTCAGGTTCAGTTGTAATGTAGTTAGTAACGGGATGATGGAAATGAGAAGGTTGCTGTGACATTTTCACATTACTATTTATTTAGACGAGAAAGAAAAAAAAACAGTTTACAGCAACTCAGAGACTCAAAACGCGCTCAAAGACGCGCAAATACCTCGCGGTGCTTAACGATACTTAATGGCACATGAAGATTCATACACTTTGCGAGTGAATCGCTGCTCAAATTTGATCGCGTGCATATTTTGTCATCGTAATTATTTGTAAAGCACAGCATTAACGTAAAATATAATATCTGCATTCGTGACTGAACAGATAATTAAATTGCCTCTGTAATTATGTCAGTTTAAATTAAATTTGTTTGAAACTCCTCAAAGTAAAATTTACGGTTCAAGAAATATTTAATTAGTTAGAAACCTAAAACGACATGATGATGCCTTTGCACTATTGATCAACGAGCTGAGCGAATGTTACTCGTCGCCAACATGAATTTTCTGAACGCTAAAACCTTAACGCTAAAAATTGCCTACTTAGTATTAAATGCACTAGCGGCTAATCATAAGTCATAATCATGAATTGTATATAACGGATATATATCAAAATCGACCACAAGTTAAATAGTAAACATGATGAAAGATAAAAGCACGATATTAACTTAAGGATGATGACTTTTTATAATAAATAATGTGAAATGTGGGACGGGAGACGCAGTTAGTAATGCTTGTGTTTATCTATCGTCGTTTAATACTCTAATTTAGATAATTTTTTATTAATTTGTAACTTATTTATTGATTCTACTATATTTTTATATATACAAAATATATGTATTTCATAAAGAGCACATTGAGTTCTAAATCATCATTCAATTATTTGAAAATAGACTAAGAAAGTAATATAAGCAATTGCAACATTATTGGAAAATATTATCAAATTATCTAATTAATTTTAATTAAAGTTAGACGAAAAATTAGTTATTTGATCTTTTTTCTGTAATCTGTATAAATTCGTAGACAACATAATGCAAGATACGATGTGAGAAACTTTTTGTATAAAATATTTTTTCTTGTATATAATATTTTTAATTTATATACATATATCGAAAATTTAAAATAATTGATTTCGCGCTTTATTTAACTAAAATGTTTGTTAACTAAATGCAAAATCTCATTTAAACGCAGTCTCGCCGTTAAAAATATAAATAGGAAATTGTGAATGGCATTGCTAATAATAAATATTTTTAACGAAGAAAATAATTCCATGATCAAGAACGAATGTAAAAAATAAGAAATATAATAAACTTTTCATTTTTAATTTATTCTTTAATAGCTATTTGCAATATAGCTACTTCAACATTTTTTTTATTATATCTACTAGTAAACAATAATATCAATTAATGCCAATAGTAAATAATAATGTCAATCACTGCCAAACACAAGGTGAACGTGTGTAAATAAATATATTTACAAATACTTGATGCTTCCTTCTCTTTATTATATTTCTTTTGAGATGTTTTTATATACTTATATCACGGTTTGATCACGACTTTCACATGAGTGTGCGATTCGTTTTTCGTTACTACAATTTGCCTAGACGTTTGTAAATTAGAATTATTCTTATAAAAAAAATTTGTACATTTTATTTTTAATTTTTAAATATTTTCTCCATTAATTTGGAAATTCAATAAACAAGCGCTTGGACACAATACATATCTTATACAAAAATATTTTATACAATCTTGTCGCAGATTATTTTCTCTTAAAGTTGCGTTTTATATGACGACTAATCAGTATTGAACCGTTTCTGTATTTTCTTTTGCTATATTGAAAAGTATCCGTTTATAATTTGTTATATTATAAAATAAAATCTATTTAACACGCATTCACCTTGTGTTTGATTTTGATTGACATTATTGTTTACTAATTTATGTCTGTAATCCTTTTCTTTTTAACTTATATTAGGTGTAGTAAAAAGAAATCCATTATTTTTTCTATTCCATTCATGCAAAAATAAATGGATTTCTTTTTACTTACACCTAATATATGTGTTATATTATAATATATGTTATACTGCATGTAATTTATTTAATCTTGTTTCTTTATTATAAATAAAAGCAGAAATATTTTTTTATTATATCATTATTATTTTTTATTTTAAACAGAAAAATTCTTGAAACGAAATTTCAATTTTATTTAATAACAAATTTATATGTGTCTAATTTTAAAGTTAAAATGTTTTTTAACACATATAGCCATATAAATTTATGTGCATGCGAAAGAATAATTTGGCGATAATAATAGCGTGGATGAATTACCATGGAAAAAAATCGCAATTAATTACAACTTGTATGTGAAGCCTTCTTAATTTCTAGGGATAACAAGAAAAGCCGATAAGATTGTTAATTTGTGGTTTACCAGGTGGCACACAACGAACCGATAAATTTCATGGTTTATCAGAGAATCTCGAATGATGAACGATAATGAGCACTACCATCTTTGATAATACAAATGATCTAATACTAGTAAATGCAAATGCACGACAACATAATTAAATTAAAAATGGATACACATGCCGCGATAAAGCAAAAAATGACGTAATGCGTAATCGAATGATAATTTCGTGATCTTTATATGCATGATATTAAAAAGATGTACTTGTCACTATAAATGTAATTGAAAAACGCGTTTATATACTTTTCACGTTCTGTTCTACAGGGTTTTGCATGATTTAATCTTATTTTAAGATTAAATCGCATAAATTACATACATATTTTTTGTATATATGGATACTAAATGAATATCTTTATAACTTCAATAAAAATGCATTATTTTTCAACAAATTTCTTTTTTCAGAAAGACGAAATGTCGAATAAAAAATCAGATAGCCAATAATTGAATTCTTAGATCCAATTACCAGCTACATTTAGTTTATTTTCTACTATAAAATCTCAATAAAATTTTTAAAAAATACGACTTTTTTCACCGAATTCTAAAACACAAAGAAAAAATTCACAAGAATTCTCAAAAGAAATTTCTGAGAATGCCAGCGATTTTTCGGCAAGTTTAACAAATTTATATGCCTAAGATAAAAAAAATACAAGTATATAATTAAAAAATTTTAATGTAAAATTCTTTTCTGAATTGCACAGAAAGATTTTGCTGAGAAGTATCTAAGAATTTAGCTAGATACAGATCTGAAAATAATATTCTTGGACCGTCAAAATAATTGGTGATTCAAAATAATCCTGTGTCCTTGCAAAGACACCTTCCTAACTGAAGACGTGTTCCTAACTGAATTCTGAGACGATTTTTCCTTTATAAAAGGAGGAATCTCTTTAAGGATCGATTTCGGCATTCTCCAGATTTTGTTCAAATAAAAATCTATTTCTTGAGATCAATTATATTCAATTAAAGTGATTTTAGTTTAAATGGAGCAATGGTGTTGCCATAGGAGTCTCCATAAGGCCAGTTTTCGGTCTATTTCATTTTAAATAATCGGAAACGTTTTATTATTGTAAGAATTCAAATCAAAATCAGATGATTTTAGCTTAAACAGTATTTGACATCTGTTATCTTGTAACACAGCAATAAAAAGTGCTGCACACTTCAAACCGATTTTTTAGGCGACGCTTATTGTCTCCTATATATGTCTATAAAATACACCGAAAAGATTGAAATCATAAGAGTATATAAAGCTGATTAATTACAAAATAACAGGTATTAAATACGTTCGTTTAAGCTAAAATCACCTGATTTCGATAATTTTTACAATAATAAAACGTTTCCAATTATTTAAAATGAAATTGAAATAGGTCGAAAACTGGCCTTGTAGAGACTCCTATGACAATATCATCGTTCCATTTAAGCTATAAAATCACTTTAATTGAATATAATTGACCTCAAGAAATAGATTTTTATTTGTTTGAAATCTGGAGAATGCCGAAATCGGCTCTTATGGAGATTCTTTCTTTTTGTAAAAGAAAAAGCGCTTCAGAATTCAATTAGGAACATGTCTTTGCAAGGACACGGAGTTACTCTGAATCATCCTGTATAGGACGCTCTAATTAAAATATTAGAAATTTTTGCAGCATATAGTGAAGAAAGTCACTTTCAGAAAATTATTTTCGGATTTATATCTAATTAAATTTTTTTAAATACTTCAGTAAAATCTTTCTGTGCAGGCGATACTCGATAATTAATAATTTATTATCCATCAAAACTAGCAGTTCTAAACTTTATCACGCTATTATATTCAAACAACACTGTAACGTTCAAAATACGTTTAATAAACATTATAAAAATCGTATACATAATAAACATATAAACTGAAAATAAACATTTAAAGTTTGATACGTTTTTTAATAAAGTTTATAAGACGTTTATAACATTTATTAAGCATTTTTTACTAGTTTAGAATATGGTTCTTATACGAGACATTTTGACGTTTTAATAAACGTTATATTTAATAACGTCTTATGTTAATAACGTCTAATTCACGTTTTTATACAGCATAAAAAACATTTCGACTAAACGTTTTTTAAACAAATATTGTCTGCTTGGGTATTCTACTTAATCAGATATAATACTGCCTGAAACAGAGCGCGAAAATTACTATTTTAGACATACTAAAGGATTTTTCCTTTTAACGATCGTTAGATGTCGAATCAGATGATAAAACTTAATCGACGAAGCGGCGTGAAATCGTTTTCGTATAGTCATCTTTTATGATATACAATAAAATCGATCGCGATTGTTTCTTTAGCACACACGTGGACAGCGAACAGCCTGGCAACACTCGCGCTTCATCTATACCGAAAAAACAATTCTACTAAAATATTAAAAAATTTAAGTAAATACGGATTTGAAAATAATTTTGATGGACTATCAAAATGATTATGTAACTCAAGCGTAATGAGCAATGCTGCAAAAAATTTGAATACTCTAGCAATTATGATGAAATTTTTTATTAACAAAATATTATATTACTTTTTTCAGTAATGAGTAATATTTCCAATTCGTATTACAAGTAATGTTTGACTTTTCTAACTCTAATGTTATCATTACCGTTATGAAAAATTCATAACGTCATTATCAAATTGTTATTGTAACAAAGTAAAAGACAACAAAGTAAAATATGATAAAAAGTAATGGTATGTAACGCGTACTTCTATTTCTTGCTTTTAGGTAAAATAATCTTGAAAAATATACAATCTATTTTATTTTTTGTTAATAAATATTTGCTAATTAATGTTTATTTTAAAAAACAAGATTTTAAAAGATACCTCTCCTGCACGAATACTTTTCGCACTCACTGTAATCATTTTGACAGTCCAACAAAATTATTTTCTAATATAATAAGTAGCTAAATTTTTAGATACTTCAGCAAAATCTCTTTCTTTCCGTGGGTAATCTAGTAAAGTAAAACTTCATCAGACATGTAGATCTATCACCTTCCACCCATAATAATTTTCAAGACATTTGAGGTTCCACAATCAATTGGATTTGCTTTCTCGTAACGTCGTTATCGAACGTGGATCCTCGTCACTTGGAGGACAACAGATGTGGGACGATGAGTTATACACAGTTTATCTTTCAGTTGAACGACTAGGTAGCCGTAATGAGGCCAATGAGGACTGAGTTATCGTCACGAACCAACTTCGCAAATATTTAAACTAACTTTCCTTACTGCAACGAGACGTATCAAATTGTTTAAAAAGTAAAAGAATCAAAAACTTATTTGGTAAAATTAAGTCTCTCATTTTTATATAATCTCTGTTGTTAATATTGAGTATAAAGATTGTAATAATTCTGTAAAGAAAATTGCACAATCAATTTTTTAAGAGAAACTGCTAATTCTTTGACAACTTATTAATTTCGTTAATAATGTTTTCTGATTGTCCGCTATGACATGAGATCCAAATTATGCTCGTGTCGAAGAAGCTTTATTTACCGCATTTATTTAAATTGCAAAGACGTGCGTCTTAGAATCCATGGCCTATACACTTATACACATATACCGTGGTACGTGCAGTTCTCATACTCATACAGCTCGTCTGGATGCTTTCACGATCGCGGTTTATTGCGACAGTCGTCACGACAAGGCCATGGATTTTCATCGTAAATAATAAATTCAAAGGACGTATATAATATATACATCCTACGATTTTATTTTCACAGAGACGCGACTGTAGCCAGGCTTGGAACAAAAGTCTTGAGTATATTTCATGAAAATGACAATTACAGATTTGATATAAAAAACGAAAGAACGATTTTGCTAAAATATCTAAAAATTTAGATAGATCCAAAAATAATTTTATCGGACTATCAAAGTAATTACGTAGGAAACTCAAACACGATGAGTAATACAGCAAAAAGTTTTGAAATTCTAGCAAAAACTTTCTTTCTGTGAATAATGATTTGAAAGTTAAGGAGGAAATAAAAAATTTCCACGTCGTTTGATATCAATAATGTCTATTAAATTATTATCTGTGCTATTTTTGATACAGTTCCCATTACGTGATATATAGTTGCCCGTCAATTTGAGTTTCATGAAATATACATATGACCGGTGCAACCGAAGATGCAAGTTCTTCCACACGCGAGACATCCTTTTCTACGTGACGGATCGCTTATATGGTCCTTATGTGCGCTTCTTGCACGCAAGATCCTTCTCACGCAAGGCACTCTGAGAAAATTTATTGTATCCTAATGCGACGCCTTGGATATAATACATATTCAATGAATAAAGCCGTCCCCGATGAACTTTATGTACTCGTGTAAAATGTTATCGATTCAGTCCGTTTCTGTCATTGATTAAAAGTCCATGAAATGAAAGTAATCGCAAGAATCAAAATCTCTTTTAGTTGATGATGAATCAAGGTCTCCGCAAATGCAAGAATGGAATGCGATTACATTTTTTAGAACTATTGACTGTAAATTAAAAAGTAGAATCTAAATACTAAAGATGCGTGGAATGCGAGAACATTTATTATAATAATCGAATACTGTAAATTAAGAAGAAGGATCTAAATACTATGAAAAACAAAAAGACAAGCTGCGTATACACTTCAAAGATTCAACTAAAAAGATCGATTTGAAAAGGAAATAGGCAAACGCTGAATTAATAATAACACAGTACTCTTAAGTCCTCTATATTCTCTGAGTATTTAGATCATTTGTAATTTACAATATTCCATGGCGATTTACGACGCATAATTTAGCCTAGACCGAGCGCACCGGAATCGCGCGACGATCGATTAATGGTGCTTTCTTCACTGTAGCGATGAAGAAATGACACTAAACCAACCATCTTATTGTTAATTCTCGATGATACCTGGCTCGAGAAGGCTCAGCTTCGCGGGTGGCGCATCCGTATAGTTCTGCTGGCCGTGTATCCTAGCACCGCAGGTCCATAGACCTTCCTGCTCGGCGAGAGCATGGCTCAGCCGGACGCTGCAATCGCGAGCCTCGTTTCCGGCTGCTGGGAACTGCTTCACCACCACGGTGGTGTTAGAATTGACTGGGTTGAGTGACCACCGGCACTGCTCCACTGCCGAGGACGTCACGCAGCGCAGCAGAACGCTGCCTCCGGAAGAAATTTGGATATCCTGCGACAGCTCTGAGAACTTTACTTCCTCTGGAAAGAGATGTTAGCGACACGTTAGAATCAGAATTAGAATGTAAAAAATTAAAATGAAAATTAATCCACTGTGATAAATCAGAACGAATTTCCAAAAAGGTAAGGACAGATTCGATTTGATGGTCTGTTCATTTTTCAGTTAATCAATGCATAAAATAGATTAAAAAATTGAATAATAACATGAAACTTTTTTCTTTGTTTATTTATAGATAAAACTGTTAGATATCAAAGGAATAATGATAATCCAATTCCTTAAATAACAATTTGTTATTTTTAACTTTTATATGTCGAATATAAATGTCAAGGTATAAATCAATCCACTTCTGTGGTTAGTTTCGATGTAAACATATATATATATATATATATATATATATATATATATATATATATATATATATAATATAATATATATATATATTATTATTATTTATTATTATTATTATTATTATATATATATAGTAGTAGTAGTAATTAATTAATTTAA
>NW_012130094.1:2026102-2033573 GCF_000143395.1 Atta cephalotes | reverse complement strand
ATAGTATAATATATATATATATTACTTAGTTATTATATATATAGTATAGTATATACTAGTACTACTACTACTAGTATATAGTATATATATATATATATATATATATATATATATATATATATATATATATGCACTTAATAAATAATATAAACTTGAATCAAATTTATTACATTTTTTTTAGTTAAATTCCTTAACTTAGTTGTTTTTAGTTAAATTAACGACATTGAGTAGAGATATAATTTGACATTATGAATTTAATAATAAAAACATACAAAATTTAACTGACTTTAAGTAATTGCTATAAAAAAAAACGTTTTAATTGACGAAATCAATTAGAGATCAGAAAGGAGAAAAAAGAAGACTACATAAAAAAATCATAAGCATCTTTTACCTTGCTCGTAAACCACGAGTTTCGCAAGTGGCGATGTCAGAACGGTATTAAGCGACACGATGGAAACTTGACAACTCCAATAACCCTGCTTCTCCGTGTACACATGCGGAAAGTGAAGTGAGCAATCGCGACCGAGATCACCGTTGCTCGGGAATTCATTAAGGACGATCTCCGGATCACTGCCGTGCAGCGGCTTCCACGTCCACACGCATTTTTCCACGCGGCTGCTGGTGACGCATTTCAACGTGGCCTCTGCACCTACTGGTACGGCCGTGTCAGTCGGCACTTCGACGAAGCTCACTTTAGCTGGAATCGGCCGTCATGATAAGAACAATTCACGATTAGAAGCCGAGGGACGTAGAAAAAGTATTTAGATCTATGTGAATAACGTTGGTGGATTCTATTTCTTTGCCGAAAGCATATAAAAAATAAAATTTTGAAAAATTCTTAACGATGCAGCGTTCTGTAAATTTTACAGAAATATTAGATGATATTGAAAATTTTGGAAAGGAGTCTATACAAATATAATACTGAATTTTTGAAATTGATAATATTGTAATAACAAAAAGTTTTAATCATAAAAATATTAAGCAATATTATTTATACATGTATAATTATGTATACTTACGTTTCTTAAAATTTTAAATTTTACCTAATAATTTTTTATCTTCAAAATATCCTGGGGAGACCAAATAAAATTAAATTTAATTAGTCATTACAATGCTCTATACGAATGCAATTTGTAACTGTGTTAGAATTAATTTTCATTTAATATAAATTAGACGAAATGTAAGAGAAAGGTGAAGGGAAAGTGCAGTCGAATTATATAAGAATTATACTGAATTCGGATATCAATAACTCAAAGCGTATTAAATTTTTAATTACTTCTTTTTGTTTCATTATAGTTAATATTAACATGAGATTATAAACATGAGATCTTAATTTCACAATTAAACAAAAAGACAAAAAGTACAGACATTTGAAATAGATATTATTATATTTACAATTATTTTAAATTTCTTAATATTAACACCGTTTTATTATTTTTCTATAGCAATTAATTTTCATCTCACGCCAAGACATCAATCCATTCGTAACTGCGCGAAACATTACCGTAATTGCACGAGTATTCTTTTGCACGGCGCTCATAATTGCATAACAATCGGATCGGACGTCCGATAATGACCACACAATTGTAGGATTTGGGCATATTTATTTCTTAATTAAACGTAACTGTCGTGTACCTGTAGGCAGGAGGCTAACAGTCGCCGCGGGCGCCGTGTGCAGGATACCGTCGGGCGTTAAACGTACGCCACAAGTCCACAGACCTTCCTCCTCGTACAATATGTTCTTGAATCGCACGGAACAGTCGTGTTCAGCATCCTTGTTTGGAGTGAACTTCTTCACTATCAGTGGTTCCTTGCTCGAGTTCGATGCCCTCCATGACCACTCGCACTGTATCACCGGCTTGTTCGCTAAGCACCGTAGGAAGACCGATTCACCGGCTGCAACCTGCACGCCGCGCGACAACTGCACGAACTCGACTATAAAAGGGAAGCAAAAGCTCTTCGATGGTTTTTCAATCGCGGAATGAATCGCATAAGATCGATTGGAGTCATCGTGACGCAAAGTAAATGTGACATTGTTGAGTATTTTTCAATAGTCAGTTACCAATAATTATTAATAATAATTATTTCACAAAATTATCAAAAGTAATTGATTTAAAATATATATATGTAAGAGACATTATTCAAATCACTGAAAGACGATTTTAATTGTATTAAAAATGTTTGTACTAATTATTTAACTTGTTAAAATATATAGATGAGCATTGAACTTTAAAACAATAAAAAATTATATAATTTTTTGTTATTTAAAATATGTGCCTTACATTTTTGTTATTAAACACGAATTTTAACTTCAAGAAAATTATGAAATGTAAAATATATAATTATTCTTATATTTTCTTTGTTGCATTTTCAATTAACCATTATACAATTTTTTACACGTAAAGAATTTAATCAATTAATTTATGTCAATATAAAAATAAATAAAATAGATTATATGTGTAAACGTCAGTATAATTAATTAGACATTACAATACTAAGAAAATCAATCGAGGAACATTCAAGTGAAGATATAAGTGAAGAAAGAAACATTTTTTATTTGGTCAAAGCGAGTCTTAGTATCTAATAGTATTTTTATATGAATTTTATAATTTCCAATTCAAGCAAACGACGAACTAATTAAATACCTTCCGATATGAGAAAACGGACGGGAGTCGCCTGAGTGAAGGAGGAATTCGGATCTACTCGCGCACCGCAGGTCCAGTAGCCTTCTTGCTCCGGTAGGACGTTCTTGAACTTGATACTGCATTCCGTACTGTCATTACCAAAGGCTGGAAACGATTTCACGTCGAGGTTCCAGGGTTGCGACTGGTTCAGCTGCCGCCAGGACCACTGGCATTCGCGCACCGGCGACTTCGTCTGACACATTATTTGCGCCGAGGATCCTGCCGGCACTTCAACGACATTCTCGTGCTTCGCGAATGTAATAAGAATGCCTGAAACGCGCGCCAGTTGCACTTTCGATATCTCTTACATAATTTGAAAACAAGGGATTCGAAAGTTAATTAGAAAGATCAACTCGCGAAAATATAATTAAAAATGAAACTCGTCGCAATTAATTATTTCTCTTTCTTTCTATCTTCATTCTGTTCAGTACGAGGTCTTGTATGCTAGCATTTTCATTTTCAGATTCTCTAATTAATTCGAAATCGACCTTTTCTGGAAGGAAATGTATATTTATAATGTTTATATGTTTCATATAGCAATATAGCATGATTCATTCGCGATAGTTATCGAAGTAAACCGAATTCGAATGGAAACAACATTTCCATGATTCACTTGTCTTTCACTTTTTGGATGACTCATTCGGAGGATCGTTGTCAAAACTCAAAACTAAATCTAATACAAGTATAGTCATATGAAAAAATTAAACATTACTGATAATTTAGTATCAAATTTTAATTAAATATTGAAACACAGTGCAAAATAAATGATGATATTTTACGTCACAAAATTCTGAAAAAAATATTATAATCGTTGACACAATTGATAAAAACAAAGAACGACATCAAGAGTGTTTTGTCACCAAGAATTCGAGGTCGTCCGAAAGCAACTACGTAAATACATTGTGCTTATTCACCACACTCACGCGATTAAAATTGTAAACAAAGAACAGGATTATACGATTCAAACAGTTTTATCTTGTGGAATATCAGAAATATAGACAGATTAATAAAAGATAAGTGACAGTCTTATCGAATTTTCAAACAACTTGTCTGTAATTATTTAATCCGAAGCCTAATTAAATTGATTTATCAATAGAATAAAGAACATAAAAGAAGAAAGAAAAATAATTTTATTATAATACTAAAAGATTGTTTAATTATAATATTTTTATACTTAAGAATTTTTTCTTTTAAAAATAATATATAATTTCTCTTGTTACAAACATAGACATAAGTATTTCAAGACAAAAAGTAAAACAAACTTAGACTAAATTTGATCGAGTACGAGAAGATATCAAGATATCATATCTAAAAGTATATCTAAAAGTACAAGTAAATTTTGAAATCGATGAGATTAACAAGATTGGAATGAATCCTACCGTGATTAACATTGACGATGCTAAGCTTGGCAGGATTGGTGCTAGTGAAAGGATCGTTGGTCGAGGCTCTCGCCGCGCAAGTCCAGTATCCTGTCTGCTCGTGCTTAGTGCTGGAGAATCTCACGGAGCAATCGTTACTGTTATTCCCGAACGCGGGAAACTGTCGTACGGGCAATGGGTGGGTCGTGGGAGTTGCTGTAGTTGCGATCGTTGGGATCGCCGTGGCTGAAATCACCGAGAGGTTGTCGAGCGAACGGTATCGATGAATATTCAGCGCGCGATTACAGAATTATGAATAATGCCTGCGATATCCGGCGTAGAAAGATAAGCCTGAACTATAAGAATAGTTATCGCGCGGACTGGATGAAAGCGATAAGAGCGAATATGTGGATGAATTTTAAAAGTGACTTGATTAACCTTGTGTTGAATTTATGATAAAAAACAGTTTTAAAATTTTAAGGGAGAGATACTTTTCTATCGTTTTTATGGAATATAAGACTCTAGCCTTTCTACAGTTAAATAATTTACACACTCTAAAAACTGTAGATGTGGATTTAACACCTTGCAGGGTCTATAAAATTCTCACTGTGTTGGTGTTATAAATTAACACATGATGATTTAACATCATGGATTTTAAATTCATACCATGATGATGTTGTGTAAATATCAGGGGTTAAATAAATCCACACGCTATTGGTGTTGTATTAATACTAAAAAGAGTGAGAATTATATAGACACTACACATCGATTCTCACGTGCATCAGGAATTGGATTTGCCGTAGAAGGAACAATGCGATATTGCGTTTACTTGTAGAAACCGGTGGGCTTTCACTAACGTCCGGAAGCGGCAAATGAACTGGTGGCAATGGCTGCCAGGACCATTGACATTCAGCCACAGGATTAACAGTACGGCATGCCAACAACACGGACGATCCTAGTTCCGTTTCCGTGTGCTCCGGGATGTCGACGAACACTACGACAATCGGCGACGACTTTGTTCCCGGCATTATGTCATCCATGGAGTGACCTTCCACTTCAGGAACGATGGTTGACTCCGAGACATTTCTGATATCTTCTTCTGATATCGTAGTCGTATTAACGGATTGGTTGATAGGAGTAGCTAAATACCAAGCAAAAAAAAGCAGTAATTGTAAATTTATAATTTTTAAATTTGTTTTACTTGGAATATTTTTGTTTGTAATGAGAAATAATCGATAGATATTAATTGTGTTAAAAAAAGCAGTTTTACAATTATAGAAAAAGCTTCTTTAATGACGTCTTATCCTTCCTCACAGAATCTAAATCAATTGTAGTCAAAAAATCTTACAAAATTGCTTTTTTCTGTTGAACGCAGTCATTGTAGAACTACAAGAGAGAACCGGAAGAAAGAAAAGTGAAAGAAAAAAAACATACTTCAAAAAAATTTTTTTATGCCTTTCCCACGCGATAATGTAATATAGGCGTTTCTATTCTCGTGAAAGTAACGAATGATAAAAAAATCACCGACATTAAATGTGTTAATAGAACAAAGGTGTCCCTGCGTGAAAAATCGAAAGCGCAGGTCGGCAAACCGACGTCGCGAGGACATCGCAAGATGTCCAGCGCGAAGAAGAACGGATATGTGGGACATGCTGGACAGGAAGCTACTGACAGTCACGTAGACAATCGCCTTGCGTCGCGCGTCTGTCACCATGCGCAGATAGAATCAGGGTCGGATCGATAGATCGACTCGGGAATCGTTCAGATTATGTCCAAAAGCAACTGGCTTTATTTCCGTATTTGCGTGACTATTTGCGGAACTGATGAAACTTTATATTGTGCAAGAATCGCTGACGCAGACATCTATCTATTGCGCAGCTAGCTCACAGACATATGTTTACGGGAAATATCACGTGAATTAAATTGACTACAATTATAATAGCAAGGAGAGACGCAATCAAACTTTGAAATTCATAAGGTAGATGGATTAATTTAGAATAGCGTCTGTAAACATTAATTTATCGATTACTTTAGAATAATATAAATATTTATATAAGATATAAATAAGCCCAGTAGTCTCTTATACATTTATAATAAAATTTATAATAAAATAAGAACTTTTAATATCATAAAATTTTGATAAAGTATAACACTTAATAAATTAATTAATAATAATCTTGTTACATTAATTAATTATATTTCTTTTAATCATATTTTCTATATATTTATTTTAAATGTATAAAAAAAGGAGAAGAAAGTAAAAGTTTTTCAAATTATATTGTTTTTAAATTCCATTAATTTTCAAATTAATCTAAATTGTTAAAATCGTTTAGAGGGATTTTAAAACTAATGAGTTAATAAGGATTCTTTGAATCATTCACCAGCGATTGGCAAAGGAAGAGCGCCCCTGCGACCGATTGCACGCTTTCTACATGGCGAGTATGTAGTGCGTACACAATTACAATGTCCGAAGTTGGTCCTTGGTATTGTCGCGTAACATTCGCCAGTTTATACATTAAAGCTGGTGTCGTCCTCAAGACAAACGGAGCTGGTCGCTGACACTGGAAGGTCGTTTCCTTTACATTGACATACTGATTGTCGACACATGGTTTTATAGCGCTACGTGCCGTTCGATCTTATTAGACCTGATCGAGTGTCGGAATCCCCGCATGGATTCCTCTGTCGCAATCGGCCGTTGCACCAATTTCGTAACAGCCATAATTCCGTACAATGTTATGCCTTGAATGGAATCGGCGAACATGATGGAAATTCGTAAGCAGATTAACATGATATTATTCTGAAGAGTTATATATTATATATAACTATTTTTAGTAGTAGACATACGTTTGTAAAACTAAAAATTGTAGAGCAAGATCTTATGAATTTAACTTTCACCTAAAGGACACTTGGTCCTCGCATCTTCCATTTCATGTTATTTTTATGCTCATCAAGTACTCAATTATTCCTCGAGTCAATTTTCTCAAAATTGATTTCTAATTTTACTTGGGATGCGGTTTTCATCTCGCACCTTGATATTCTTCACTAACTTCACTTTAACTTTCACGCTCATTTTATAGAACATGATTTAGCTACTGTGCATAGCCGACCAAGAATTTTTGGGTCGAGGAAGTGAGTAGATCCCAATGAGTTGCTATTTAACTTTCTATGACAAATATTCGCTTTCTTTGACAAATATGCGCGTCTCAGCATTGGAGAATTGGCTTCAATGTCACATTGAATGAAAGATTGGTTTTAATCACGTTCGATTTTTTAAAAATTCGATATTCATTTTTCGGAAGTTTCTTTTTGGAAAGAAAACAAAATGGAAAAATATGATCAATACATGATAATGGAATTCATCCCGAGACCATTTTAAATAATAAATATAAGAAGTGCAGTCAGGATCGATCTAGCAAAAAGAAAAATAGA
>NW_012130094.1:1987432-2025216 GCF_000143395.1 Atta cephalotes | reverse complement strand
ATAAAGATTGCAGCAAATCCTAAAGAGCAATCTTAATTGCTGAAAGTCTTAGGCATTATCGATATTTTAATGTGAAATTTAATAGACAAATTTAAATGTGTAAAAAATAAACAAAATATAATAAACTTTTAGGATGGTAAAAATTCGTTGTTGAAAATGAGTAAAATTTTTTCAGATTTTTAAATAATCCAGAATAATAAAAAAAATTTGCTATGTTTCTCTTATTGTTAAAATTTATATCACCGGCGAAGAATTAAAAATAAGCTACTTATAATTTATATTTTGAAAATAATATACACATGTGTGCATAAGAAGATTTAAGATTTAATATAATAGTTATTACGATATGCAATATTAATATTTTTTTTATTTAAGGGAAAAATCTTTAACTTTTACATGCAACTTTCGATCTCTCTCGAGGAGACGTTAATTTTCCTGACAATATTCCCTCCAAAATTACCAATTCAAATACTTGTGCCATACAGAAGATAGTTAAGGCGAATGCAAATTATCAGCTTGTATGAGTCAGAATTGTGCGTGCTTTAAGTAGTTATCTATGCGTGAAGTATTCTTCTCTGATATTGTTAGACGCAGCTGTTTAACTAGCGATAATTATGAAAATTATTAATCATTAATGGATGCGCAGTAGCATTAAAACATAGACGTAACTAATACATTATTTCCTATTTATGATAATAAAAAGCAACGTAATACTCAAGATTTATTACGAGATATAGTTACAGGATATAAATTTAAATAGAAAATATGTTACGAAAGTGTGCGGAACATTGTTATCTTATGGTTATTCTTGACAGACAATTGCGGTAATCAAAATCATTATAAAAAAAGAATCTATTGCTTAAGTTAAAACATTCTCGATAATTATCTAGAAAAAAAATTGAATTTTTTGCTAAAAATGATGACGTCAGGACGGATTTTTTAACTTTCCTTTCCAATGAGATCTTAACGTTTCGTTATTACAAGCATATATATAATATTACATCATATTTATGCATCAAGATAAATGCACCTTTCTGATGAGGCCTTTGAATTGATATAAACGAAATTATTTCAGAAAATATCTTGCTCGTCAAACTTCCTGGAAGATTAAAAAAAATATTTATAGTCCAAACACAAAAGATTTTGTTCGATTTGAAGGTTTATTTGAATTCATTGAACTAAAACTGAGCTACAAAAATCGGTTGTTCTCTTTTTGTGAGAAGTGAGAAATCCTTGACGTCATCACTCTTGCTATGACTTGAACAGGTTTTTAATCAATTATTACAGAAATCTTATTATGCCGTGTTAATTATACGCGTAAACTAAAATAGTAAATGTAAAATAGTAATGAGTAATTAAAAATATTATGTTTATGACCTGTTAAGATAACTTTCTATATATGCAAAATAATCCTGATTTTGATTTTTAGCGTCAATAAACAGTTCAAATTCTGTAACCAACATTATTTTGATTTTCATGACATTACATTATTTTGATTTTCATGAAATAAAGTCATTTTAACTTTCTCTTGATTTGGTATGTTTTTTGGTTTTTATTAAATTTATATCAGCATTTGAATGATACCCTTTCCTTTCTTCCAGTCTCTCCGATTTTAATATAATTCTAATACCAGTATACTTTCAATTTGGTTTCTCTTCTCTATAATCAATCCCGGAAATGCACACGGCTGATCGCAGCCCTCCGGTTTCCTGCCGATGAATCGACTCACCGCGAATATTAATCGATCGCACCATTACTGATCAGACTCGGAATCCATCGTCGTCATATTCGTTTCCGCTCACGAGATCATTTTCGCTAATCGCGTTTGCACGCTATCCACAATTTCTCCACTTGCTATCCAATTGAATATATATGCCATCCAACGCGAATTTAAATCACGGACATTATCGATCATAAATCTTTCTGCAATCGATCACGGCCGATAGCGATTCTACAGATTTCTTGAAACGATTTTTTTTTCCTTTTTGTAGTGGAATTCTCTAACATTTTATCGACAATGAGAGCAGAATCATCTTTGTGGTTGTTGCTAATTAACGATATATCATTAAGATGAAAACGTTAGAAAATCCCACTAAATATCAATCTCTTACTTATTTCATTTTTGTTACATTTACCTTTGTTTCTATTCCAATTTATCACTTACATAACTTTTATTAATAATTAAAGTCTTTGGGATAATTCATTGGGATCATTTAAAAATTAAAAAAAATTTATGTGAGCCACGAATAATTGTATAGATTGTTTAATAATTCAAAAGTTAGAAAGAAAACTTATAAGAGCCTGTAAGAGCTAACGCAGTTATTTACAAATAATTGCGTTAACTTCTACAGGCTTCCTTTCTAAACTTTGAATTATTATTCTAAAGCCTTATTTACTTTAATTGCTAATAAAAATTACGTGAATGTTATATATAAGTCGAAAAATTAATTTTTTTGTAGAATTACTTTCTGATTTTATTAGAGTTTACTCTGAAATTGTAAATTTTTATTCCTAAAGAGAGACTTATGTCTATTTCTATCAATATAGTTTAATTTTAATCTCAGTTTCTAAGCTAACTCGTTTCCAATATAGATTAACTTAATCTCGATTCAATTTACTCTTCATATTTTTCTAGTTTTAAGAATTAGAAAAAGATGAGAAGTAAGTTGAACTGAAAATAAAGTTGATCTACATTGGTAGAAACGAGCCTATTCTCAGAATTAAAAAAAGGTGAAGAGTAAGTTGAACTGAGAAAGTTAATGTACATTGGTAGAAAGGGGTATTAAATATAATCTAATTTATTTTTTTCAATATTCATTAATATTATATTCTTTCACAAAAAGTTTTGTTGTCGAACTTTGTGATGTTAGTTTTTACATTTCTCTAGCGGTGTTTATTACAGGATAATAATTAACTGATCTAGCTTCTATTCTTTCTTTCAGTCCTCCCTCTCTTTCTTCTCACGCACGGCTGACTTCTCGCCGAGGTATGTGCACGTCCGTTTTTTTATATTTGCACGACGGTGACGACGTCGATGCCTTGAAACCTGAGAATTCCGTAAACGGCGAGACATATGCCTGACGAGCGCGGGAGCTGAGCGGATCGTGTCAAGGATACGCAGGAATGTGCATCCTTCGTCCTCAGGAGTCTGTTATCTCATGCTAATCGCGTGCAATCATTTTCAGAAGATATCACTATGAAATATCGGACTTCTGTAATTCCGCATTTCATTACTTTAACACGCTCTGTGTCTTCTCACTTTTTTTTAATCTATGATTACCTAACACATTCCCAAGAAGAGGAAGTTACCTTCTCTGTCCATAAATACAACTGCAATCAATTCTATTCTGGTGCTTTAAATGCATCTCCGTGCTGTAAATTAAAGAGCAAAGAAATGAGTATAAAAGGCGAATATTAAAAACGTCAATGTCGATTATTTAACATTTCGAGCGCGTTAAAACCGCGCGTAAATAAGAGATAATTTATGTGTCACTGTATTTCATGTAAATTACTAAGCTCATATATTAGTGTCGTTCACATAGTATAGTGCGAGGATCGGCTCAATGAAGTTCGATCTACTGATGCGTGACGTTTGACTAATCGACACTTACTACTTACGCGTTCTCGATGAGCATCCAGGTTACACGCTGCTTAAGCCTTTCGCATCTGATCGCTGGACAGTTGGAGGCAGAGTATGAAACGCATAAATCGTGATTTACCTCATTATCTCGTAACGTTTAATTTTTTTTCCGTAAAAACATCGCGCGTGTACGAATCGTTGTTGCAAAGAGTTCACCTTGTAGTTTCCGTTGCATCCTCATTTTAAATTCTATCTTTATCTAAGCAAAACAAAAAGTCATGATGACATCAAAATGACTTCAAAATGATTATTAAAAGTCACTTTTTGATCAATCATAATTCACTTTAATATCATTTTGACATTATTGTGACCTGTTGTTCTGCTTCAATGAATATTCCTTGGTTCAATTTTTTCATACATACGTGGAAAAAACGGTTTTGCTGAAGTATCTAAAAATTCAACTAAAGAAGAGAAAATAATTTTCTTAATCAAAATAATTATATAGGATATTTTAGCTGATTGCTAGAATAAAAAAATATTTTACAGCGTTGTTTAATATGCTTAAGTTTTCTACGTAATTCTTTTGATATTCCAACAAAATATTTTCAGATCTACATCTAGTCAAATTTTTGAATATTTCCAAAAAAGAGTCTCATTCTTTCCATACCGTAAATATAAATACAGTTGAGTTTAGCGAAGAAAGTTTATTTTGCAACTATTGGAAGTTTCCTTCGATGAGAAAAAGTTATTTTTCTAAGTTATCAGTCTAGATTTAAAAGTATAATCCAATCAACGCAGAAAAACTTTCAACAGTTGCAAAATAAACATTCTGCTGAACGCTATCGATTCTAGTGCTAATTCGAATTCGCATAAATATGCCATCTACATTTCAAGATCACGGAAGTGATGCTGAGATTTTTCCTTATATCTATGACTGAATATCTATGACTGTGAGATTACGTGTGCGTTTCAATGAATGCAGTTTTTATTATACACATAGGATGTCTCCAGGGAGAGAAGACGGGGAGAAATCGCGTTGATCGCGTGGAATGATAATCGCAGCCTATTCTTCGCGAGTTTCGGAGCGGCTCTCTTATGTCGCTCCTTTTTCCTCTTTCTTCTCCTCGTAAAACATGCAACATGCCGTTGTCTCGGCAGTACGCTGTCGGCCCCGAAAGAACTGGTTCTCCCTCAGGGAGGGTGGTTAAACCCGGTGCAATGCGTGCATTTAGTGAAACATCGCGCTGGAATGCAAACACGTGAGTGGTAGGCAGGGGAAGGGTTGGTAGATGTATCTGCGTGCATGGGAGCCGTCCGGTAGGTAGAGGGAAAGAGAAGACAGAGAAGAGAGCCGCGCGCGCCGGAATTCGTACAAATTCCTCACCGCCCCCGGCGGTGGGATGTATTTTATGTACGGCGTGGCGTGATGCACCGGTCGACCTATGAGGATCGCCTAGGATATCCCGATTGGAATACCACTCCATACTGTATGAGATATACAATGTACAACATTGTATGTTGCACATATGGTTCCTTTACTTCAAAAGTGACACAAATAAAAAAATATGAGTTATTGCTACTCTTTTATCAATTCCAATTAATATTAATCGATGGTTAACATCGTTATCACAATTACCAACTGAACATAATTTGTCAAGAAGAAGAAGAGAAAGGAGAAGTTTTAATTCATTGAATTACTATTGGCATTTTTGTGAGTTAATCATCGATTAAATTTAACTAAAGACGATGAAAGAGAGACTGAAGAGTTTAACGGACGTCTACAATGAGATTTTAAGAGTAAAACTTAAGCTTTAATCCTCAAGTTGTAAGAAATTGATCAATTATGGTCGATTATTTTCATCATTTGATTGTGATTGATGAATTTCTTACGGCTTAAGTCTTAAGATTTAAAGTTTTAAGTCATGGCATATGAAAAAAATGTAAGCAGTGAAACGTAAATAGTGAACAAATTGGCCAATCATAGTAAAAATCATCATAGTAAGATCACAATAAATAGTAATAATAAATCCAAATAAATCCAAAAAGTTGATTTCCTTACTGCTTATCTGTATCTTATTGCTTAAGTTTTTTTTCGTATGCTGTAACTTTTACGCCTTAAAATCTCATTGACGCCACTTTAAGTAACATTGTATCAATCATTAAAAGTGAACTAAATTAACTTTATAAAAAATCATTAAAATTATTTTACAATTCAAATGAACGATTTTAGGAAATTTGTTTTAAAAAAAATTATCATAATTCAAAAAGAGAAGATTTTTAATGATTGAAAATAACAAAAATGTAATTTGATTAGCAAATAATTTTCTGTTAATTTGAAAAATAGTTTTTCCCTTTTCTGGAAAATTTAATTCTTTATGAAACCATTATGCTATGTATTAATTTTCTGGGTTATTCAGAATCATTCTAGACTTACAAAATTTACTAATTTTTAAATTAAAAAATTATTTTTTGCTCATATACATTAACTTATGTTAAATAAATTTTAAATTTTAATAAATCATCAGTTATAAATGCATTACTAATAAAATTTTCTTCCTACTGTATCAAATTAGGTCCGAGCAGTTTTAACGTAGTCAATTTTATAATAGCCTATGAGGGTTACAATCAAATGAAACTATTGACGAAGGAAGATATTACATTACCGTCTAATGAATTTGCATTTATTGCTACTATCGATGATTGTCCTTACAAAAATTCATTTTAATACTGTAATCCATTTTAATACTGAAAGATAGTGATTAATTATTTATTTTAATACTGAAAGATAGTGATTAATTACTTATTTTGAGTATTACTGCTGTTCAGTAGATACTTTTAATATTCAAAATAAGTAATTAATTTTTACTATCCAGTATTAAATTTTTCCGTGTAAGAGTGTCTTACACGGATTGATCTTTACGAATTGGTGCTCGCCAATGAAGAAATCGCGCGCGATGGCGCTAAAAGCGACGCACGTGATGCACTGCGTTTCGCTCTGATTCCGACCGCGTGAAAGATTCAGTATGATTTCGCCTAGTCGTCGTCTTAGCATCGGCGAAAATACAGCACAGTCGCCATTGATTTGTTATTCTGGCGACGCGCGGGACGAAAGTGAATCGATCGAGACTAAAACCTGTTCAGACCGAACAATTTTCAAATCACGTGAAAAAACTGTTCAAACCTGACTATAAAATTTATTATAAAATTCACAAACTCTTTTACATTTGGTCATCATCCATTGCTTTTTTATTTAAATAATTCTGCTGTCGTATAAAAAATCAATTTTGCGATATCGATTGTCGGTTTTTTTATTTCTTCCATAAGAAAAAAATTTATATTATTAAATAAGAATACGTAAATAATTTTTGTCCATTTCTAATGCAGATTAACTTTAATTTTAGTTTACTTATTTTTTATTTTCTTTTAATTATAAGAATTAGAAAAAAAATAGAAAGTAAATTAAATCGAGATTAAAATTAATCTATATTGATAAATTAATCTATTATATTTTATATTATATCGCTATAATTGAAAGACAACACTTCGCGGAATCTCTTCGCAAAAATAAAATAATTTTTGTATTGAGCGCAACACATTCCTTCTAAATCGCCCTTTAAATTTCATATTGGCATACTGCCTCTACGCGTCGCACGTACGTCTTTCGATGACGTGCTGAATTTGTTAATGAAACTCAATCACCGTGTCGTGGCGAACGTAGAAGGAGAAAAGAGATCCCGAAACACAGATCGCGCGCAAGAGAATCGCCTCGAGCTGGTTTCACTGCCAAGGTGGATCTACTTGCAGCGCGTAGAAGTAGACTTCAATGCAAGGAAGGCGATGTCGAATCGAAATGCTTTCTCCGTTAGTACAGAATTTTCAATAACCGATCTTTCAAAAGCATTTTTGAACTATAATATAGTAAATTACGAATAGTGAATGAAAAGAAAATCTATAATTTCTATTTTTATTTTATATTTTATATCGAAGATGTATCCCAAATATTATAACATAAAATTACAAATTTATTAGTTTACTTAGCAAATTCATTTTTTAAATAAAATATGTAACCTACATAATAACCTACATAAATAAAATTATTACATGTTGAAGATATGATTTATAAATAGATTTATCAGAAGTACAACTATATCAATGTCATCTCGACCGAGATAATATATGTTTTTGAATAATAAGTGATAATCTACAGTTATAAATTGCAGAAAATATTGTAATTTCCATAATTATACGATTGCTGAGATATCTACCAGAACGGAGAAACGAACAATTACATGAAAAGTAAAAGAAGATGTAAAAAATTCGCAAACATATCTTTCACGAAAACATATCTTTCATCTCGTGTTGCTTCTTTAATTTCCAAGTGAAACTTCTTTTTTGCGATTTTAAATATTTTCGAAGAGTTGCAAAAACAAGTAATAAAATATACGTATAAGAGACGAATAAAACAGATTAAAATAAATTTCTATATAATACTTTCGGATCTATCTCTGAGAATTTTAATGTTCGAGGCGAATCGAACAATTACGTCATATCGATGATGGAAAATGCCCTCGCAATAATGATTTCGAATGCAATTGGTATCGTGATTTAATATACGTGGCCCTTGTTGTGATTAAGGTCTTTGAAACCGTAAAAGTAATGATGATTCGTAGCATATTGATTCCATGTTATGCATACGTTATCGTGCATTGTTTATAGTGTTTATTAGCGCGTATTAACGATCGCATATAATATCTTAGAGGCGAGCAGCTTAAGAAGTATTGTTCAAGGCGCTACGTTCGGACATTGAAATTATATAATCATATAAGAAGGTTATTTGTAAGAAGCTGTGGGAAAATGTTATACTAAACTATTTTCTGCTAAATTACAGGATTAAAAATCAAATTATATCAAGATATTTAAAATATTAAAATTTAAAATTTCTAGTTTTCACGTACTTTGTCTTTTATTGCTTTTTATATATTATTAAGGCGTTACCTAATTATAATAATTATATAATAATTATATGATAGATGATTATATGGAATTATATAATAATAGATGCTTATATAGAATTATATAATAATAGATATGTACATGATACAGCGCAGCAAATGCAAACGAGATCAGGCAAAATCAATGCATAGATCTGAATTTGAATAATAAAAATACAATTATCTTTAATATAATAAAAGTATTTAAGTTTAACGGTTATTTATACATATACATTGGACTAAATTTCCATGAAGGAATGTATGAGAAAATGAGAGTCGACTTTTTGGAGCACGGAATCTGAAAATGAACTCGAGGATAAAGTTCTTCAGACCGCGACAAATAAGTATGTAATCGACCGATTTTACTGAGAAGATATCTTCGGTTTCTCGCGAAAGCGAGAAACACAGGCACTTGTTCGAAATCGTGAAGAAAATGTTGCTTACAGTACGAATTGTAATCTAATTTGAAAGTGTCTTGAGCAAAGAGCGAGAGCGCGGAAAAAAATTTGCAGAAATGAGCGAATAAATTCAACTGACAAAATTGTGAGTGATTGAACGGTTGATCTTGGGAGACTCATCTTTGAAAGTTATTTTCTAAAAGATTTCAGGCTCGTAGTGTTGTCGATTAACACTCGAATAAATAATAACATCTAAGATAATTGCTTAACAAATAAGAAGTGTTGTTACTGTTTTTATAATTTGTGTTTATGACATGTGTTATATGACAGGACAAAAACGAACGATTGCTGATTTAAAATTTATTAACATTGTACAAAAAAAATGAATAATTATAAAATGATTTCAAGTAATATTAAAAAATTAAGAAAATTTTGTCGCAAATTGAATTTCTAGCTTAATTCATCGTTTAAATTAATCTTTATTTTAACAATGTGATTTAAAACTTTACAGTATAATAAAACGATAAATTACAAAGCTGCAAAACTAAAGATTCTTTTATCAAATCACAAATGCAAATTTCTCAGATATCTTGATATATATAGTTAATTAAAGTAAACAAACTAATCTTAAAGATTGTAGCTTAGACTTGACGAATGTCCTAATACAATTGTCGTCAAATGAAAAAAAAAAAGATTTTCAGAGATTCTACGCGTTTGAACGAAGAACAGTATCCTGCGTTATATAATACATTAATTTCCATCGCGATTACCCGTAATCACTCAATTACGTAAGTAATTTTCGTCGAGGCAATCAATCGACGACGCATCAAATTTCTGTCATTACATATCTACGACCGATGCATACCCAAGTGGCTCAAGTGATGGCGAGTCGCATTGTCAATTTACAGCCGCGTTTAGAAATAAGTATCGATCGTTCTATCATCTAGCTTTCTATTTTAAGACGCTTCACTTCGATCGGCTATCAGAAACTATATCGAGAGCGCCAATTAGAATGCAAATGACTGCTCGTAACTTGCGATAACAAGCGTTATCAAGATCGTGATTAAAACTTTAGAAGTTTAATAAAATAAAGGTAAGAAAAAAAGTAAGAAAGTAATTAAAAACAAAAGTAAGAAGAGAAATGAAATTTAAATATAAACATTAATTTATACCTAAATTCAATTTATATCCAAATATAAAAATGAATCCTAAGAAACTGATGAAAATCATTTTAAAAAAAGTTTTAAGTAAAAAAATAGCGCATTAACATCAATAATAACGTAAAAGTAATTAGATAAAAATTTTGCTTTTTGTTATATACTTCTTGCTTTCTAATAAAATTTTAAAAAATATAGATGTTTTAAAAAATATAGATGATCATAATACCCACTACTTCATATGCTTTTGAAATAGTCAATTAGTCTATTTGTTATATTAAGTGTCGAAAAGTAAGATATATAGTACAATATCGCTTAATTGATATCTTGCTGTTTCCTACTTTTATTTTAATTACTTTAAGTAATTAATTATTTTCACATAATTTTAATGAAATATGTAACACCTGCGAATGTCTGCAGTATTTTTTGGTAACCAAAATGTCGAATAACGGGGTTCGAGGAATTCTTAATGACTAATCTAAGCGATTGGCAGATGGAAAATCATTAGTAAATCGTACTTACCGCGACAGGCGATGCCGAGGGTGAGCAACAGGGTGATCCTGATGATCGCCATTTTGAAGAACGACCGAGATGTCATCTGCGACAACGACGGCACATTTATTGCTGTAATTACGGTGCGACGAGTTGTCGACGGCGACGACGAGACGGAAGTGATGACCGTCGCGGCGTCGTACGCCGTACGTCGTAGCGCACGTGTACTATCGCCGAGATGTTAGCTCGCGTGCGATTTGTTCTGGTGACAGCGCGACGACAGCGCATGTAAGGGCGTCCCCCTCTTAGAGGATATACGAGCGTTCTCTAGCTGCTGTGTCCGCCTTCCGCACTGACTTGGATCTCTATCCGGTTCGCTACTTGAAGAACCATCAGGTGCTCGACTTCGCCGATCGGACGGTTCGCGATCACGTTCTCCGACGATCGATCGCCGATCTCGCGGGATAAAATCACCGACGCAAAGAACCTTCGCTTCCTTCGACCTCTCAAATGATCGACTGCATTGAATGGATAATATTAAGGTCCGTTTAATTTTTTTTTGTATAATATATTATTATACACTGAGTAGTAGATTATTATACATTGAGTATATATGATACTGAGAAAAAATATACTAAATTTTGATAAATATATATTTATCCATTGAATATAGTGCTAGTTGAATATTTACTTAAATGTAAACATATATTTGGTACAAAAATCATTAATTTAATTAATTTATTATTTTTTTATTCAATAAATATATATTTGCCGTGAGTAAATGTTAATTAAGTTAATATTATTCAAACAAATATTTATTGAAATTTGATATATTTTATTTTAAAGTGTGCAGTATTTCATGCACGTAAAGTATTTTGAAATAAGTTTTAACGATTTTAATGCTATAAATTCTCCAATAGATATACAAAGTTAACTTTATCTTACAATTAGAAAGAAGTTTGAATGGACTATTATTATATATCTTTAACACTTAATATTAAGATAATATTTTAGCATGTGTAATGTTGCTAAAAGTTAGTTAATTTCAGCAAAAAAAATTTACTTGTGAATATGAAATCAACTGCACAAAAACAAATAATTTGACTTAAAATGACTTATACAGAACAATAATCATATTTTGCTATTGATTTATATATTTTATGAAAAGAGAAGTCTAGAATATTATTTTTGTTTTATTTTTCCGTTATCTCTTGTGTGCAGCTTTGTGTGGAATTTTATTCCATCCATTTGTACAATGTTTATGCACATAAACTTTTATACGTGAATTTTCTACCAAACACCTATTCTGTGATAACGCTTTAAAATTGTTCCGTCGAAATAGACTTTACTCGCGTGATGGCAGTGATTTATGGAGCGATCGATGAAAAGAGGGTCAGTGCTGCACAATGAGTACTCTAATCCTTTGTGTGCGAAATAAGATTAATTATCCTAAACCCCCCCTTTACTTTGCTCTTTCAAGTATGTCTTTACCTTATCGGTAAAGAGAGAAAAAAATCGGAATCTTTTTTAATTATCATGTATCATGCGATAAGTTTTGATGCATTTTTTTGTTCTTTAGTTTCTGTTCTATAATACTTCAATATCTTATACTATAATATCTTATCTATAAGAAAGGAAATATTTAAATATTATAATGAAATTTATAAATCTTATTATAAAAAAATTGAATTGTAATCCAAATCACAAATATTATTTATACTTAAGATTCCTCATCACTCATTACTTATACTATCTTAAATTATGAGAAAAGAACGTGAGAGAAGTAAGAAGATATATAATAAAAATTCTTTTAAAAAGTATTAAAATAAAATAAAAATATTTTTAATAAGACAATATTTGTAATCAATTGAACAAACTTATAATAAAATGTATCGAAAATTTTCTTTTTATTTTGAAGAAGAATTAAATTATATTTATTTCTATGTATTATTAATTGAATTGTCATAGTTGAATGAACATAGATTTTTTTTTTCGGCACAATTTAATTCTAGATATGTACTATTATTTACTTAAAAAAATAAAATAATTACAAAATGAGAGAGAAAAAAAAGCCGGGATATTTTACAAATCTGTTCCATTGGTCGTAAATATTATTTTATTGAAAAATACTTTCATTTTAATGTATCATATATAAATTTTGATTATGCATTTTCTCGCTTTTAATGTCATAATTAAAATAACCATGTTATGTGACCAGTATGTGTGGTAAGTGACCAGAAGTCGTAACGATTTTTTTTACTTCAGTGTTGAAAAATAAGAAACGGATTTCAAAAAAATTAGTTCAAAAATTATAAATTAATTACATTTTACAGCTTGTTGATCTCTCTTAATCATTTTGCTGGTGACGAGGATTGGCATTTGTATCGTTTACTTATTAACGTTTAATTAATTAAAATATTTTTTAAACTTTACTAGCAGAAAATATACACACGATCTATAACCCTCGATTAACTCTCGAAACAAATGGAATCGCCGCTAATATCAGTAGTAATCACATTCTTAGTACAGCCGGATCTACTCGAGCGCAAAGTAATGCGACTAATTACTGGGTTGCGCTTCTAATTAATATATAATGGAGCGCAAAGAGATCATAAACAAGCAATCGTCTAAACACCAGTTTTAAGTAAAGCTGCACTTGAGAGTGCATTTCCTTGAACTTTCCATGGCTAACGAAATGCCAATTAATTAGGCTGATTCATCTGATTATGGATATTTCGCGAGAGAGTGAGGATGGAATATAAATATATAAATATATACGCGTAGAATTCTTTAAAACTGTCTGTTACTTCGATTAGTAATTTATGCATAGCTTTAATCTTGTTCTCGAAATTGTCAAACGATCATAATTCAAATGCATTATCCGAATTTTTAGACAGAAACAAAATGTAATAAATATAAAAATTATAAAAATAATATTTATATTTATAATATTGATGCAAAATTTAATAATAATGTGGTAAAATAATAAAAATTAATAATTAATGCAATTATCTACAAGTATTTATTATTATCTTTTTGTAATATAAATATTTATTAAAAATTAATAATTAATTGATGAAACAAAAATATGAAGAAAAATAAATTGTATCTTAATTATTATAGATTGCGTTTTTGTAAGAAAATAATTTAATTTCTTACAAGGAAATTAAATAAAAAATTAATCATCTGTATTAAGTTTCCTTTCTTTGTTAGAAAAGCTAAATTCTTCTACAAAGACGTTCGTACTTTCTGATTCATCCTACTGCATTCAAGTGACGATCGTTTGAACCATGCGCATACATCTCGATCGCTCACGCATCTCTATTAACGTAATACTGTCACCATTATCGCGTGCGCATACGAATACCGTATATTAAACGCCATTCGTCCGTGCGTTTTCCTCATTCTACTTTAAGCAAGAATCTTCTGTGTAAGCACGCACATAATTTCCGACTCGCGGATGTCGGTCGCAATATTTATGGTATTCTCTTGTCTCATTAATTCACATCAACCTAATAAACTGTGACAAAATTTATTGTCTAAATTTTCTACACTTCTTAACATGTGTATTACATTTTGTCTCAAAGTCATTAATTAATCGCAAGGACAACTTCTTATAAAAAATATTAATTATTTAATTATTAAAATGTTCTTTTTAAAGATTATTTCTAATATCTTAAATATTTTTCTGAAGATTGTTTTAAAATATTTCTAAAAATTGTTAGAAAATGCTTTGCTTCTTCTAATTGTAAGATTTATCTATAGCATCGATTTCCTTTTTATTTTGCTCTCTCTTTTTCTCTTCCAAAAAGAAAAAGAGAGAGGATCATGAACTAGTAATCGTGACAATTTCATGATTTCGCTACTTTTCTAAAAATATTCTTACTATGAAATATTAAAAATCTTAAGAAATCTTTCCGTATTCTCGATTTTTTCCAACTTCTTTCTTTATTTCTTTAATTTCAAAATTATTCTATTCTTCAATTATCAAAATAATATGATTGAAAATCGATAATATTGAATATAATTATATTTTTAACGTTTTCAACATTACTCACTGTATTTTCCTGATTCTGGAAAATATTTCTTCTTTCCACGATTTCGCTCGAATAAAAAGTGAAGACTTTTTGCGAATCTTTAAAGGATATTTGTTTTATCAGGTAGTGAATACTAGAGTATTCGCAGAATATTTGGAGCACCGGACTTTCTGCGGTTCAAAAAGTAGGATACGGATTTCAAACGATGCGATTCTGGATCTCTTGATCCCATCAATATCTAAATTATTCATCAATGAGTTTACCAACTACGACGCCAAAATTTTAATGGGATTTTAGGTTTAGTAAACGAAAACGCGTTCTGCCTCTATCCCGCCAAAACTCGAGTATTTTACTACTGAATAGTACATGTACTCGTGGTGCATTTGTCGCGCAAAGTACTGCGATCGCATGTAAAATGGATTTCATTCCAAGTACCCCTTGTCACGGCTCTTTCTTACCCGCGAGAGACTCGAGTACTCGGGCACTTAATCCACTAACGAGTACAACAAGTGATTCGCGGAGATCCATACACGGATCGCGAGACGCAAGATTTCGAATCTCGCTCGCTTTTCCGATTCGTAATTAAAATTCTTCCGGGTATCGGGTCCTTCGGACGGGCTTACGATTCGTCCGCTAGTATCGAATACGGTGGTATTCACGCGGAGTGTCGCGTACTCGCGGAATGGTGCGCCGACTACAACTGTAGGCGACTCGACGATGATCGTCGTCGACCGCGCACCAGCACGATTCAGCCGGCCGCAAGTGGGGGTCTAACGTTTACCGGGGGTACGTGCGTGTCGTGGGATCCCGAGGGGGGCCCCTACCTATCTGACTGCGTCGACGGGGGCCCTACCGAGACTCGTCACCCGTGACTCTACCTCCCACCTGACGGCCCCTGCAGATAATCTCCGCCGAAAGGTATACCTCCTCGTGAAAGACGAGCCGCGATAAGGTGTATCCGTCCGATGAGGAATTCCTAAGCGGAGCCACTTACGGCGCTGTGCTTTTCTCTTCAATCCATTAAATAGTTTTTACGAGACACGAGTATACGAGATAGATTGCTCTAATGACTGGCTTATTGATGAAGGTCCCTGCGTATATAAAAAAAAATATCTTGAAGCTAGAAAAGTAAGGATAATACCTATTGTCTAGTTTGGAGTAAAAGGATACATGGATAAATGTTTATTACGTATTAGAATTAAAAGAAATTTGATAGAAATATAATTATAGAATAATTTTGATGTAAAAGAATTTACGGTAAATATTAAAATATGAATAATATTTGAAATAGGATAAATATGGGAAAGTAGAAAATAAAAATGTAAGTATCCTATTAAATTTTATATTAATTTTTGTCAGAAATTAGACTGAATATAAGAATAAATCGAATAAAAGAGAAAAAAATCTTATTTTCGAAGTTGAAGCGAATCTTAACGCTTAATTTTACATATACATATAAATATTATTGGCACCGAAATAGGATTCTTTTCCTTAATATACTTTTTTATATCTGTAATATGAAGAAGTTTTATATTTTTTAAAATAGTTAAAGTTCTCAATTTTACTTTAATAAAAGCTTTAATAAAAAGCTACTTTTGGAAATTAGTCTGATTTTTTTGTTCTTATTTTTAATATGACTAAAGCGGAATATTACTAAAGACACTTGATATGTTCAAATGCATAAACATTTTATAAACAATCCTAATTTTGAATCGCATTAATAAATTCCTGGGATTAAACAAAACATTAACATCTGCGAGGCGATTTTTCTCTATTAGCTTCAAAAGGAAAGAATATTTAGCTTAATAGTCCAAAGCACGCACCCGGAAATGGATAAGTGCACATAGATCGAATCTTGCCTTCGACAATGCGAAAGCTGTGACGGCTGTGAAAAAAACTATTGCGCATAACAGGATGCACCGGATACATATCTCTTGATCGAAATGGACAGCGTCGATATCGCATTGCTTAGTGCAACGATAATGTTCATCCCCGCAAGGCGTGATGGACAATAATGTGCATTACGGAACATTGCAGTAACGGAACTTTTATTACGATGCCGCGAGTGACAATCAAATAATAAAACATCTTGGAAGAAAATACAATACACAAGGCGCTCGAATCGTTCATTTTAGCTTTATGGACATCAAAACGTGCTTGCGGAAAGTATTTTAGATGACTTATAGTATTTTCAATGACTTACACAATAACTCTTTATCATGGTAGAAGTAACTACTCGAAAGAAAAATATTACGAGTAAAATAATCAGAAAAATCATTAATAAATTGCGGCGTTGATAGAAAAGTGATATATATTTCGCAATTTTTCAGAGTATTTAAAACATTCTTTCTAAAAATTGGATTGTTTTAATTTAAACGAATATACATAACTTGACTTTTTTCCTGTGTCTTACGCAGGAAAATCTATACTTTCAATTATGTTATATTCTTCAAAACTATGTTTTCTCACTATGTATGCTCATTATGTATGCTCACGAGTTTTCAAAATTTGAACACTCGTTAATATAGGATTGTGTAAATTTCATCCCTTATTAAAATTATTCACATAAGTAATATGTCATTTTTTCATAAAAATACTTTTCATAAAAATAATTAGTATTCTTTAAGAGAGTCAATTTCCTTTCATTTTTATCAATACGATAAAATATCGCTATTAAAAATGTCATAAAAGTCGTAAATTTAAACAGTTGTAGGAAATAGGATGGGTTTAATCAAGTTATATATCATCTTTTTTTTACTATTATAGACAATCGAGACGGTGAATACACCGAATGTTTGATCGATCGTAACGATAGGCACCTTATGGTTATTTTTAATGTCAAACGTGAGATTTTTATCAGAATCCGCCAGGTGCGAGCAGGTGCGTTCTAATAAAAAGACAAAATATAAAAGTGTGAATCTCTAATCCATGTCGAGGATGTAGACTCTAAGTAGATCGACTTGGACTGTCGCCAAGTTCGCACGGGATTCTTCAGCGTACAAGTTCAAGGCTCACAGGACGGATACCTTCAAGGTCACCGAGTGTGCAAATACCGTGATATTATGGTCGCGCAAGTGCGGCAGCTTTCTCATTGTCGGTCGAGTTCGGTCGAGATCTGACATAAGTGCACCGCACACCCGTCAAAGTATCCCTGAGATATCCAGTCGACGCTATAATCAATCGAGCTAATAGCAGCCGACCGAGAACCGGTGCATTCTCTCTCATCTCCTTCTCCTCCTCCGCTGAATTTATCTCGACGAGAAAGAGAGAATTCCTTCGTTCTCTCGTGAGTTCGGATCGTGAGGAATTAATCAATGGAAATAACAGAATTAGTCACCGGGCGTGACGTAAATCACGGCGACGCCCAAATTTTCTGTCATGATAGGTAAAAGCAGGTAAAAAATACCTTTCGAGATGATGGAACAATCTTGAGAAGTTGAATCATCGAGACTGGCTATTCACTGGTTGAAGTCTGTCCACTATAATAGTAAGCACGCAAACTTTACTGCTAAGAAAAAGAAAAAACTTACAGAGCATCTTTAATACGCTATAACTCAAAACCTGTCCACTAGCTATTAAACCTTGTATCTATGACATCACATTATAATATACATATATATCATATATGTGAGAATTATAACTCAATTCATCGGGACACAATTTATAACTAATGTGGAGTTCTTCAATAAAAAGAAATAATTAATACATGGAAGGAACGATTTTACTTGCTGAAGTATCTGAAAATTTATCTAGATACAGACTAAAAAAATAATTTTGTTTGGGCTATTAAAATATATGTAAATTACGTGAGATACTCGAACTTATTATAAGAATGTTAATTTTTTGATTATCATTAATGTTCTACATAATTATTTCGATCATCTGATAAAATTATTTTCAGATTTATACTTAGTTAAATTTCTAAATACTTCAATAAAACCGTTCTTTCCATGTATCATTATTAAAAAAAAAACTTTTTTTTAGTATAACGCTTGTATAGTATGAGTACTTATCGAATAAAAATTACCTTCGTTGAATTACATTAATTCATGTAAAAAGAAAATATTTTTTATTATAAAAAAAACATGAAAAATATTCTATTAAATTTATTTATTTAAAAATATAAATATTTTCAAATATTTAAAGGAGAATATGTAACTATGTTTATTATATGTAACTGTTTATCAGCACGTGCACACAAACACATTAATAATAATGATAAGTAGAACAATCTGTGCAACTCGAAGGCTGGAAAGAAAATAAGTGAAAAAAAGAATAAGCATGCTTGTAAATTGTCCAACGGATACGCGACCCGGAACATGAATATTTCTAATTCCACGTAATCGTTCGTCATGTAAACAAGAAAGACATAATCATGATATATCGCGTTAGTAATAACGTAATCTTGTGTCGCTTATTGTTCAGATTGTTTTATTCCGAACAAAACGGGAGTTTTGTTGGAGACCATAAGTTGCCACGTAAGTTGCATCGTGTACAATAACTGTGATAAGCCGAGAGTATCGATCGTTACTGGTAATTATGCAGACCAAACTCTTCGTCACTGGTACCATCGTGTACCATTTTAACCCACTATTTAACGATTTATCCCGCAAAACATCGCCAGGCATTGACAAACCGAATTATTGTGGATTAATGTTTCAAACGATGCAGTCCTTAATAAAGCAGCTCTGTTTTTTGCGCAAACTCATAAATTTGCATGTAGCTATAATTTGATTGTTTTAAATTAAAGGCCTAAAATATGAAAAAAACTTAAAAGAGACGAATATGTAACGTAAGTAACAATTATATGTATTTAAAATAATTGCAAATTTCTAAATAAATTTTTACGTTTCTGTTTTGATCAGAGAGTATCTTAATTTTAACGATAAAGATTTGAACACATGATAATTACGTGCATATTCTGAAAAAAATTATTCAACTGTTTTTTTAAAAATGATGTATTCTTTTATTTTTGTTGTTGCTTGAAATAATAATTTTCTGGCCACTTATATTTGAATACCTAATTATTATCTTCTCCACTTTTTGGACAAAATTTTGATAGATTTCATCATATTTTTTGATTCAGAGTATAATATAATTTTCGATATGTATAATACAAAAGGAAACAATTAAAACACATTTAAAATTAATCTAATAGTAACTATCATCCGATTTTTTTATCACTCGATTTTTTATAGTTTCATGTGAAAGCAGAATAACTAATATCGTGAGAGCGATTATTTTAAAATATCGACTGTGCCTTCAAAATCAAATTTGAAGGATTAAGAAAAAAAAACCTATCCACAATTTTTGAACACAAGACAAAGACTACATTTGTGAAATGATTTAGTGAAATGTATATGTGTGTATATATATATACATACATATATACATATATGTATATATGTATGGAAATTATGAAACCATAGAATATATCGGGATGGGTCCAAACAATGAAATGCTTCTCTAAAAAATTAGCGTCCAACAACCTTTGAAATCATAGTTATTTTATACATTTTTACAAAAATATGGGGAATTTATCATTTAACAAAAAATAACAAAAATTGTTAGAGAATTAAATTTCCTATAAAATCTCAAAGTTAGGAACGTTCGGACCTATCCTGTAAACAAAATAAATAGAATAACAAAATAGATAAATAGAATAGACATAGATATTATCATGTAAAAATTATCAGCAATGATTATGCTGCGAACATAATTTTGAGGCAGCGTTGTCAGAACATACATTTAATTCATTTCCTTCAGCGAGGCGCAATTGTGAGAAGCCATGTATAAAAAAGAAATACGAATCGCAATCTGGCACGAGTAATAATTATTCGTCGTCGCTTATCTGCGAATTGACGTCGGACAGAATATTTACACTTATAAAGTTGTCGATTCCACGCAGGATTGTATTTCCTCGCTGCTTGATAATGACGCATTATTAAACGATGAGTTGGAACGTTTCTCCTGAGCATTACGAATATTTTATCGCTACCTGCATAAAAGTGATTAACGTCATCGCTGCACCATAAGAACAAATATTATTTATCAGGCTTTTCTGCTTGAAATAACTGCATCATAATAACTTTATGACTGTATACGCAAACAGAACTTACACCTCGAAAAATCAAATTAGAATTTTTTGCGACATTTTCACGACTGTTATTCCACCGGCGGTAATAATAATACTAATAATTAAGCGCCAATCAAGTATTTCCGGGTGGATTGCGTAATCACTCATATGTAATCGTGCAAGGATACCCCGGTTCCGGGGTTGAGCCAGGAAAATCCCTCGACACTGACATTCGAGGCTCAATTAAAGTCATCTTTAATGTCACCTTTCATTCCGTCATAATTGGCAAATTGCAGAGGTACCTCTGCATCTTGTAGCGTCTACAGTCGCTTCGCCTATTAGAATCTACACGGTAAATCCGTCTCGCCGTACGTAATGATTGGCGCGTGAATTGTCTCTATTTAATTCCGCGGTTGCGTAACGTAATGCAAAAAAAATATAGCCATCAGGAACGCTTTACGATCCTAAGAATGTGACTCGCATCTTTCATCCGAGAAGCAACTTATGCTAATAATTTGTATGAATCAGAAACTATAATGCTATTGTTGCTTACGCGCAAAATTACGTCAATTAATATTTTCACGAGATGCCGATTTATCGATGATACGCGGATGTTGTAATTAAAATCGACAATGAAATATTGCAAAAAATTACTCATTGTACACATCGTTCGAATTCGTAATTAGAGCCTAAGAATCCCTTAAGTTTAAATAAATATAATTGAAAACTACTTGATAAATTATTAATGATATTAATTCATAATTTTTTCACAATAGATCCATAAACTATGAATATCTCATTAACCGAGCTGAAATTAAAAATTTCTTTTGAAAACTGAAAATCCTACAAACATATTTCACATTTTGATTGTAATAAAACTTCTCGAACATGTCTGATACACAATAGTTACAATATAACTAATTGTAAGTATCTAAAAATAATCCTTTTTAGTAACTTTAACTATCAATTTCTCAAAATTGTAAAGTGATGAAACAATTTGGAAATCGAATTCCATATTCAGCGTCCAAAAAATTACGGAAAATTAGTCTCGCTTTGATGTTTTTTTTAATAGTAGAATTAAAATTATCTATATTTTTTAAATTATCACTTATATATTATTTACAAATTATTATTATTTATTTATATATAAATTTGTTGGCACTTAATTATCGAGATGCAAATCTAAAGAAATAAAATGTGAAACTGAGTATCTTATGTTTATGTTGCATTTATCGAATTTCTTCAAGAGAATTCTATTTGACAAAGGAGCAGAGCATCTGCCGGAACCGATTTCAAAGCCGGAACGAATGACGCTTTCGGCCACATACCGGGTGTGCCGCCTTCCCTTCCTTGTAATTCAATTATGACGTTATAATTGCGAGATCCTTATGACTCAGACGTAAGGATAGGTCTCGCACGATTAATCTCACTTTCAAAGCGGTTCTATGCTCGGCTGCCTCTGGCATTAGCGCAAGTCACCGAGAGCGCTGTAGCGCTCGTCAAGTGTGTACCGCCCGATAGATCGATCCGAACGAAAGAATTCACATTTATTGATTACACGTGGCTGCGCATAACCCAGTACGTGCCTGTGTTCGCTCTCCTTCGAGCAATGAATCATGTTTCTAAGAGAAACTCGTTCGCAGAGTCCGAAGATCAACTCGAGAAAATCCACAAATGTAATGCGTTATCACATCCGGAGAAAGAAAAAGGAATCTGTATGTTTCTAAAAATACTGTCGCTGTTCATAATTATGTTGAAAGATAATCAACATTTGGCTTTTTATATATTATTTATATATTATTACCATCATAAGATGTTTCATTTCTATGCCGCAGAAGGATTTTCCTAGGGAAAGTTGACGGATGATAGTGTGGCTTTCAAAAGGATAATAAAGCAACATAACACAAGCTTATAAGTAAAACATATTAATCATATGCAAATATAAATGATTTTACATGGTAATTCTAGCAAATAAAAGATACAATATGAAGATGACGTTGCGCAAAGAAGCGAGTAAACGTTCATTACACCATCAACTTCACGCGCCCAAAGGGCAATCTCATCAGTTATCAGCTTCGCACGCTTCTTTCGATCGAGAATCCATTCGAAATCTCGAATCCACAAACCAAATTTCGCTCAATTACGCACTTCTCTTCTTTACTCATTTCACAGAATAAGAATAATCGATTTCCGAAATTAGAAATCGGCCTGGTCGCTTTTCTCTCTTATCATCTACTTTTCAAAATCTCCGATTTAATTTTTTTAATTTGTAAAATTAAAATAACTGTAATATACGTAATTATTATTTTTTCATTTCTGTAAAATTCCTTTAGATTCTTAAGGATGTGGAATAAGTAAAGAAAAAACGTGTACATAATTTAAGAGTAGAGATCTCTCATCACTTACGTTCATCCGAATATTTTGAGTGGCACGATACAATGATCCATGATTTTCAATAAAAATTAATCTTGCGGTGGAAATCGAAGAAATGGAGCTAACAATCGCACTGCTCGTCACACTTTCGTTGAGAAAGATTGCTTCGCGAGAAAGCGCTACACACAATTTATTTATCTCCCTTAATCGTAAATCTTGATGCGAGGCTGGACGAATCGTCTCTAACTACGAGAGCCTGGACAAAATGTGAAAATTGACAGTCGAGGTAATCGCAAGAATGGACGTTTCCTAGGACGAGAGAACAAATCGTCAGCTCGATCTCCTCGATTAATTCTTCGATCGTATTCCGCGACAAAAAAGCACGCGGAAATTATAAATTTCCGAAAGATATCAACAGCATCACGACACTCGAATTATTGCTAACGAAGCTAAAACCGCAAAACTTCTTCGCGGATTGATGCGTGTATGTTGATGTGTGTGTGGCTGTGTGTTTATGTATATGTCGAGTGAATGGATGGGTGGGTGGGATGGATGGATGGATGGATGGATGGATGGATGAGTAGGGGTATGTATGTGATAAAAGATACAAAAGGATTGTCCGAGTGTACCGAATTCCGCGAGGATCGAGAATGAGCGAAATCTCGACTGCACTGATCGGCGAACGGTATCCTAACGGTGTTGATACTATATTAGTGGTAATTACGATAATAATTTGTCCTTCATCAGCGAATGAATACATGGCGTGCGCAATAATAAAAGTTCGCATTCTCCGTAATCGCATGCGTCTGTCTATGTGTACACGCTCGATCACAATATACTTGTGTCTCTGTACATTCATGTATGTATGTGTATGTATATATGTATATCTGTATATGTATATTATGTACGCATATATGTGTATATGTGTACGTACGCGCACATAGATACCTGGATCAATTGTGATGTACATGCTGTACATGCTGTATCGACATACATTGTACATTTATATCCGTATACGCGTACTATTAATGTGATACACTCTCTCTCCCTTTCTCTCGCTCTCTCGCTTGCATGCGCGCGCGCGCGCGTGCTTATGGCAATATATAATAGTAGTATATATTTTTACATGCAAAAACAAAAGTTTTTATCACAGTGGGACAGCATACATTCGTTAATAATGTAATATTATGTCGACAACTTTTGCTTTTACGCCCACGTCTTCGCGTTCCCTTATATAACTTTCGCACCCGGTATGATCCTCCTCCGTACCGGCATTCGCATCATTGATTAATGATCGATTATCGCCTTGCAGCAAACGCCTGTTTCCCCCCCATTCATCATTTACCGATCGATCGGTCTCGCGAGATCATCCGACCGGATGATTATGAGGAGACGGCGAATATCGATGAGAGCGATTTTATATAATCAATTAATTACATTATATTAATTATGAATCGCTAATTGTATAATGAAGGTGTATGATTAATTAATTATATCAAATCGTTCGATTAGCGCTCATTTTGCGGTTACAATCGTATTAGATCTACAATGATTACATCGATTTATAGTGACTTCGCATCGGTTAACTCAATTTCTACGTTGCTCTGTGTATTTTATTTTTTTTTTAATTTTTATCTTTATATCAATCTTCTCAAAAAATGCTCTCGTCTCGACACTCGGCGAACGCGAGAGAATTTTATTATCGTATAATCGTGCCGTTACATGCAAATACGCACGATTCATATACAATTTGATTATCATCGTATTTCTTTTTCTGTCTTTCTTGCTGCAAGGCTATCTCTCACTCCCTCCCACTCACACGCACTACAACAGCTTATTAGATTCATCAACTCTTATCACTGTTTTATCGTCAGAATCAATTATGTCAGCTTATCGTGAAGTTTCGCGCCTATCCTGGCTGCCTCCTTTCTTCTCCTCATCGGCAATCCCTCATATTCGTTTGCTTGTACAAAAGCTAAGGCAAATATTTCCATTCACTCTCTTTTCATTTTTTTTTCTTTTCTATAACTCTCTCGTTTTATCGCTACCGTTGTTACTTCTCGGAGATCACAATGCAACATATGAAAGCGCGTTAGTTGACGAAACGATCCATCACGTGGTTTCACACGCTCGTTTTTTTTAGGGCCAGCCCTTCCTTCATTAAATCGCGATTCTCTCACGATCGCGTCCTTTCATTTACTCGAGCATATATCCGAGCACGTATCAAAAGGCCAGGCTCACGCATATATTAATATCGTCGCTTCGACAATAATGGTCGATAGTTCCTTCAAATCGAACGCAATGCCGATTAATTTCCTTAAATTAACGCGACGCAGAACGATTCGATATTACGCAAAGTTGACTCGATGAATCGTACAGTCGACGTTGCACATACGTGCAATAATAGTTAAGTTATGGTAAAAAACGCTTGTCCTAGTTTGTTATCAAAGAGGGCACTTCGCGATCCTCCGAAATATAATTAATTGTCATTAAAAGTTTCATCAGCTTTGAAATTTTTATTCGGCAAGGCGATTTCCTCCTGCACCTAACTATTATTGCATCATGTCATCACGGGGTGACACGTGGCTCGATTGCTACCTCGACGTAGCATTCTTCATGGACCGGTCCTGCCGAGAACATTCACTGAAGTACCACTCTCACTCTTGTCTTCTTTTCTTTTTTCGTTCTTTGTACAAAAGAGCAATCGGCTCGGATATCAGAAAGACGCCGCCTCCGCGTCCAGCTTCATAAAAATAAAAATAATGAAAAAAAAATTGAATTTGAACCACTCCTGTTCCGCGATCGAAATACATATTTCATGTGTGAGGAAAGACGCGAGTGCTTCTTCCTCGGATTTATCCGTTTTCTTCACAGAAGTTTATTAATACAAATTGCGATTGAAATTTATACAGTTTCGATGAATTCAGATTTTGACATTTCAGTATAATGATTTAGTATGAAATCCGAATAGCAAATCTTTTCTTATTTATATACAAAATATAACATTAGAGAATGAATTTTAGAATGTATTAAAAATAAATTTCTAAAATAAATTTCTCAATTAAATTTTCTTCTTTTTTTATAACAACTACAAAAAAGATGAGGCCATGAAGGCAAGAAGATAAAATTTATCGAAATTTTAATAAAATATCGAGATTTCAATAATAGCTTAGCGCTTATGATTATGAGCCGCCAATCGCCTTTCACGATCATAGATAGGCACGCACACGCGACTCTTGATGCAAAATAACGGCAAGAGTCTTTCAAGACGTTTCGGCGTCATTTTCATTTTCAAAATATTCGGCATCTCGAAAATCGCTAAAAGTTTATTCAAAACATGTCTGTTGTTCGAAGAAATGTTATTTTAATATATAGTATCGATTAAAAATCTGAATTATTATTATTATTATTTATGATTCAAATCAGATACTAAAATAGGTGGCAAATATTATGTTATAAAAAACTTTCAATATTAAGTTTCAGTAAACGCAATTCTCTATTTAGTAACAAAACATGGAAAAACTGTCTGAAAAATTCTTTTATAAAATTTTTATCTCAAAATCTTAATGTTTATTTTTCTGCGTTTTTAATGCAACTTCAGATTTTTTATCGAAACATTCTAAAACAAATTTTATAATTAATTTATGTAGCGTTAATGAATTAATAGTGGTAGATTAAAGTAGATAATAGATACAGCAGTGATAGATGTCAAAAAATTTCGTTGTAAATTGATATTATGCAGGAAATGAATGGCAAGGGCAAGATTTCTTCGCACATGTAAAAGTCATACATAAATGATAAAGCAATACCGCGTGAAAAAAAAATGTGATGAAGAAAACAAGAATTTCATAAAAAAAATATTCCGCGAAAATTTTCTTAGGCGAACTAAAAGAAAGATTCTCAATCTCGGTGAGAAGAAAAATAGTATATATTATAATAAATTTTAGATAAAAATTTCGGCATACATGCCATAGAAAGAACCGTGAATACTTCACGAAATTTAATGAAAAAATATTACGTATTTCTCTACCCTAAATTATATATATCTATAAGATAAAACATGCAATTCGCGCAAATTAAGAAAAATATAAGCTCGACCGTACGCAATTTAAGATAAAAATTATTACGTGCACAATCGACATCTATCAAAAATATTAAAAAATCAATTTGTATAGTCTCGAGACAGTCATATTAAGAGTCATGTCGATTCTTCAATCTTACACTTACTCTCAGTGACTCGGCTTGACTCGACTCGATACATTCAATCGACATTTCGAATCCCATGGGATTCATCAAGATCGCGGGATCGCACGGGTGTGTGCCTGTTCAACGCGTTCGTCCGAGAGCCTCATCGAAGCGACTCGCGATCGACGAGACTCGCAGAGATACGCAATTAATACAACACGACATTCCATGTTTATATAATGTATGTATGTGTATACATAATATATATGTATGTATATATATGTACGCATGTATATATTATAAATAATCAATTAAAGGTTTGCTTTGAAAGTAAGTAAAAATATATATAGATATATACTCGAATATATATATATTTTTTTCGTTTTCCTCTCTTTTCTCTCTTCTCTCATATCTGCACCATATATATTTCTCGACGCACAACGTATCGCATCTATATAATATTTATATATATATATGTATATATATATATATTTATTTATATAGCTTCGTTTATCTCGCATGTGAATCTATTCCGTGTATGTATGTATGTATGTATGTATGTATGTATGTATGTATGTATGTATGTATGTATGTATGTATGTATGTATGTATATATGTATGTATGTATGTATGTATGTATGTATGTATGTATGTATGCTGAGCGCGCGCGCGCACCTGTATAAATATAATCCTTTCCCATTGGGAAAACAATGAGTGCGACTCGTGATAGATTTCGAGATAAATACAATTGAATAATATATTTTCTTTTTTATTAATTTGCATTTTTTCCCGCATAACGGAATTTGCTTTATACTCGCTAAATATTATTATAAATTAAGAAAAGAGTAACAAAACACACATTAAACAGAGATATTCAAATTCAAATTAAAGCTCTTAAAGCAACAAAAGATAAAAAATTATCTTACCATCATAATGAACATTCTTCATAATTCTAATGCTAATCATATTTGATAATTATATAAGACTTTCTGATTTGTAAAACACTTATTTCCGTAAAGACATTACATTGAGTACATTCGCGTACGGATATAAAATACCAAATTTTACGTAGTTTTTGCCTGCGTAAAATTTAGAAAATCGAAGGATTTTTGTCTTTGAATTCATTTTTCATAAAAAAATGTAAAACTATACACAATATATATTACATCTTGTTGTTATTTAACAATTGTAATTAATTATAATTTATTAACCTAATATAACAAATGTAATATTGATTGTCTCACCAAGAGATTCTATCGCGAGTCGTACTCATCGGTCATAATATTTGTATAACTGTCTTTAACATTATAAAAGAGTCGTCCGACGTCATCGATTCGTTTCCTCCGTACTTTCTCTTACGCCGGAAGATTAACTTCCACGAGAAAAATCACGAAGAATTTACCTCGTTCTAAATAATAGAACTCGATAGGTTCTGTCTCACTGCTGTCTATCACGCGAAAGACTCGATGAGTGACGCAAAGCATTTGCTTCAAAAATTAATTGTCGATCACGACATTCAAACTCCCAAAAATTTAATATGATCGTGAATCCGTTCCTCGAAATATACCGTAAACGTCGTCGTCATTCTACTCTTCGGAGAGTTTAAAATACGAAACGATATAAAATAATAAAAAACGAACAAGACTTCGAAAAGGAGAATGGCACGACAAGAAAAGCGAGGACATCCAAAAGACCGGAGGAGAACGAAGCGAACGACAGACGTACAAATTGGACAATCACGTGGTAGCGAGCCAGGCCACATGCCTCTCCCGCTCCTCTTCATCACCTCTTTTTTCGTTTGTATAAAAAATCTTAAACTACCTAAATCTACGTAATCCGAAACGTTCGAAATGAGCAAACGAGAGCCTTTTGTTCACCGACTACGTTTCTCTCTTGCGCGACATTTTTCTATCGTCGCTCTATGCTTTTCTTCAGAATGAAAAAAGACGATCTCGCCGATCTTCCTCGTTCGTTCGCCTCCTATCGCGCGATAGGAGATTACATAGCCGCGGAAGAAATAAAAAACGTAAAGATGAGAAACATCACGTTCACATACTCTTACACATACATCTTACATAATCTAAAATTGGTGCAAATCACATTTCGATAGAATACTTTGCATTCGTATTCTTTTTTAACAATGCACCTAGCGCCGAACATGGTTGTTCGATTTTCGACATGAATAATGAATAATCGAACGACCGCATTCAGTATTAAACGCATGATAAAAATTGATCTCTTATTCGCACATGTTCAATAAAATATTTTGACAAGATTTTTCCAAACCCAACTACGCCACTTTTAATCTAAACGATTCCTACTTATAGATACAGTGAATAGATTGAAAGATGAATCATATTAGCTTGATTCTTATTGATTTCAATACTTGTTCAATTTACTTGTTCAGATCGAATTTATCGATTTGTGTTTCATTTATGACGTGAGAGAAACTTGAGGAACCACCGGTTTCATTGAACGTGAAGCGTTCCCGATACACTCTCGCCATTTACCGACCGCTCTGTAAATGTGAGATTTCTCAGGCACGCCTCCGTGCGTTTTCTAATTTCATTTCAGTGGTTCAGGTCAGGACGCAACAAAGAAACGATTGCGAAAGAGGAAGAAAATATAAGAGAATAATAATAAAATATAATAGATAAATATTCTATTAATATATAAAAGAACAATAAAGAATATAAATAGACGCGTCCTCTGTCTGATTAGTATTACAAAAATATTATTTCAGATTAATGACTAGCGTTCGATTGTGATTTTTCTTTTGTACTTGTTTTTTATATCGATGACAATTTTACTTCTTGTTTTTCATTCAATATTTTCAATTTCTGTTGCATCCTGATCTTTCCTCTCATCGCTACTATCTATAAGACTGTTCAGGACTAAGATCGATAGCGAGAAAGATCGACTCGACGCGTTGGTCGTATATTGCAGTTTTGGCGAAAAAGAAATTTCACGGAAGAAGTATAGAAAAAGAAGAAACGAAAGACAAGGATGGGAGATTAGGGACAAAAGCGATCGGAAATGACAAATGGGATAACTTTTCTCCCTTTGCTTATAGATAATCCGAAAAAAATCACAGATAATATATAGATAGATAGGTATAATATATATATATATATATATATATATATATATATACTTTTCTCACAAATCTGCTTGGCATAACGTCCGAAATGTAATGTGTTAAAAAAAAGCTCTCTCTCTCTTTCTTACAGAGGAAATTTCATCACGATCCACTGCGGAACGCGATCAAGAAAGGACAACGGAGATATCCGGCCCATCTTCGCGATTAAACTCGAAGATTTAGCCACGAGAAGCGAGCAGGTCCACTTTTTAATGACTTGAGGGAAACTTGAAATACAGTCAGACATGCTACAATATGATATTTGATAATGTTCCAAAAAACAATTTAAATTTCTCGGAAAAAGTGGATTCACTGGATTTTCGCGGCCAGTTTTTCGGTTACTATAAAATGGTATAAAGACGCCTTGTGATTTTACGTGAATTTTGTTCGACTACATTCTAATATCACTATCATAATTCAGCAATATCGCAAAAAAAATGAAGACGCTTTATTTTATGAATCGCAGCACGCGTCCTTCATTGAAGTCGTGAACGGCATTTTGCAAGCAATCAGAAATTTCGAGCAACGAGAAAGCGATCACCTTTCGACTTCTGAACGACCACGTATAACCCTTAAAAGCCTAAAATGATAGTACAATACAATATGGTCGCGATAAAATTATGCAAAGCTTGATTCGTATAACTGATATTATTATCAATTCCTATTAATTGATATTGATACAAATTAATATTAATTTCCAAATTTAAATACAAGCTTTATAGCAAGAAACAAAATATGTTACATTACAAAATAATGAATAGCACGTGATCCAAATTAACTTATTACATGAAAAATTATGTCGAGTGTCATTTGTGAGCACTTCGTAAGATATATTAACGTAATAAGTTTTGCTCGTAGCATAAACATTCAATCAATGACTATGACTTACTCAGCTATAATCATCATAACAATTCAAAAAATATTTTCATAAATTATTTTTATAATTTTTTAACTGTCTTTTCTAAAAATAGCACGATTTAAACTACATAGGTACATCCAACATAGCTAAATAATAACGAATTACTAACTTAAAGTTAGTTTCAAATGACCGCTCGATACGAGCTAATCAGAATCCGGGGATTCAGGCTATTAAGGATTAGACGTTAGACGATTATAAGAGACTACCCTGATTACCTGAACAATGGAATCTATGCGAACGAAGCGGACCTCTCTATCCCGGTAGCTCTATCCGACGACATGTTTTTATAATGCCGATGTTTCCGAGCGGATCAATTCTGCGCAATTACAAGCGTCATAAAAAACGCTTTCTGTTTTGAAAAACAAAATTTCGGTAGCGACAGAAACGTACTGTCACCATCCTGTCGTAATGTCGACGCAGATCTTTGACTCTCCGCGTCGTGTAAACCCTGAGGGAGAGCTGGTGACATCCGTCGTTGGTAATGTTGGTCCTGTTAGTCGAGAGGTTCCCAAACATTCTAACAATTCTTCGAATCTGATATTTTCTTTCTATCTCATTCTCGTAATAATGTTGACGAAAGCGTGGATACGAAATGTCCAATCATTATTAGTCATACATGTAGAAAATATAAGTCAATTTTCAAATCATTTCTCACGCTTATTCATTCTTGTTACATTTACGAAACAAAAAGATTCAAATAATTCAGAAGAAAATTTAAGAACTTTACGTTTTCAAAACATCACCTTTATATACCGATAAAAAAATAATTAAATATTTATTTTAATATTTATAACAATCGATAATATAAAAAATTAGTTTAATTTTTAAAAATTATTTATCAAGATTTTACTCCATCTGTTTCTTGCTTCTATATTCTTCTGGATATAAATCGCGTTTTATCAGGATGCGCGATGTACCGTTTGGGAACTTCTGCTTCGAAGCGATCATTATTGTATCGCGATAACGCGTATATATCTAATTCTATCGCTAGTATCTCTTACGATTATTATCGTTACGGCTATTATACACTTCGTCAAAGTGTTCCGTATTTTCGGAGATCTTACGACTTACCTACCATTCGATGATGATTAAGCAACCGATATTACATTGCGTGCTTTCACGATATTTCGCGTGAGATTATTTCCTCTCACTGAAACATACGCATAATTATTGTACGCAATTTTAGGAAACGTTCCGAACGGAGGAGCGTTTTCTCGCAACGAAACGTATGTTCGAATTCGTCAAGGAAGGCTCACGTGATACAGTCGATCTGCCAATCGCGTCGGCGAATGATGCTTGCAGCAGCAGAACTCACGTGTGGGTGTGCGCGCGTGCGTGAACGTACTCAGACTCGAGCGGATCCGGATCGCGACGCTCGACAGGCCAATATTATGTATGCGGCATGACAACCTGATTCTCATGGGGCGGTCGCGCGAACGATGATTGATTCTGAATATGGATCTGCAACTGCTTCTGCTGGGCCTGTAGTTGCGTTAGCGCTGCGGGCGGCGCAAACGCGGGATAGGCCAGAGTGGTGGTCAGGCACTCGTTATGTTCCTCCAAAGAATTCTGAGCATAGTGCAGCACTAGGTGTTTCAGGGTCTCGTGAATGTTGTACGGCTCGGCAAAGCCGTAACCGCGCTCGGTGGCGTATATTATGCAATGCTGTACCGTATCGTTGCACCTGTAACATCACGATTCTCGAATAACACATGGCACAAACCGCCATTCCGGTTAATGAAATACGATCTTTAAAGCTGGATTATTCAAATTCTCGAGGGAAGCCTTAAAAGCCTTAATTAATTTTCGTTTTAAATGATTCATACCATTAGGTTACTCCTACTATTAGCTATATTATAATCTCGCGCGTTATTTATAATTATCTACTTTCATTTATTCTTGATTTAAACTATACGTCATACTTGTATAAAAATATAGGTGATACTTACACTATAGAAAGTGCGTACTGGCCAGTTCTCGATCGACGAACAAGAAAGGTACCATCGGGCCGGCCCTTTAGAATAAGATCAGCATCAGAACGAGAACCCTTCAAAAACAGCCACGTTTTCTCATCGGAATGAACTGCAAAGTCCACTTCCTCTTTATTCTGCTTTATCTCATTCTTCTTTAACCATCTGCAATGTTCGAATGAATTGGTTCAGTTTTTCAATGTAAAAATAAAAAGAAATTTTTGATAGCAGACTGAATATTATAAAAGAATACGTACTGAGAATGGCGATCCTTTTGTCGCACAAGTACTCCAATCTCTGACTTCAGCTTGTACATTTCTCTCTCAAGGGTTCTATAGTAGGCGATCTGTTGTTTCAGACTTTCATCCAATTGTTCTTTGCTATCTTCTAAGGCCTTTAGTCTTCGCTTCAACAATTCTGAATTGTCTGTTAAACTGTTATTAAAAAAATATAATAACAAGATTAATTAATTATAATTAATAATCCCTACTTTATATTATTTGCTATATAAGATCTCGGAAATATTATCATCAATGCAATCATAATAGAACACTACATAATAGAACTATTAGAAAATTTCACTTCTAAGATTTCATAAAAATTTGGAAATGTAAATATCTTTAGAGAGCATTATTAACAACAGACTACTTACGTAGAAATTTCATGAGGTTGGGCTTCTATCTTGCACCTTTCTTGCAACTTTATCTGTTCCTCAAACATCTTGATGGCCTCTGTGAAGGCTTCCAATGCATTACGCTTCAACTGAACTTCATAGGCCGTTTTGCTGTACAAATCTGAACAATGTTGATACTGCCGGATTGTATCATTTATATCTTTATCTAACTCGAAATATTTCTGTCTGACTTTTGCCATGTCGGTGGTATTTGCGATCTCGTCATCCTATTTTTCAGACAAACACAAGATAGAAAGTTCAAGGATGAATATAATACAATTATTTCGTGAACCAGAAAGTTATAGGAAGATACCTGTTGAAATCGCGACACCGGGTAAAGCAACTTAATATCCAGCACTGAATTATACTGTGCGAGCGAGCAGTTCCTATAGTAGTCGACCAGCTCGATGACCGAATGGAAGTTGTAGGGATCCGAAAATCCATATTTTCCATTTCGGTGACTGATCTTGATGAGTTTGTTGGTCCCACCTTTACGCAGCGTTAGAGTGTACTCGCCACCCTTGGAAGACGCATTGCGTACCAAAAAGGTGCCATCCGGTGAATCGATCATCATCTCGTTTACATCGTCCCTTGTGATTTCACCCCAATACCATTCAGCTTCCTGTAGCGTGCGCGGCCTAGAATTTTTTCGGCGATATTTACAATTAATCATTTGTACCATTTATAATTACAAATAATTACCATAAATCTTAAAAGTTAACTATAGAAAAAAAAGAACTAAAATTAAGTGTAAGATTAAAATTAAATTGATAGAAAGATTAAGTTCAAGTTTAATGTGGAATTAGAACTAGAAACTTCTAACTTAGATTAAGATTTGGATTGAAATCAGAATCGAATTTGAAGATCACCTATGCGGCTGTTGGTCCTTGCCAGTATCCGCACCAGGTGCCGTTTTGTCTACAACTTCGTCTTCAAGAACCGGGAACGGATCCAAAATCGGAAACTGTGGTCTTGAAACTTTACGTGGCGGCAATTGCGGGGGACTGGCAAACTCTGGTAGTCTCTCGCTCCAATCGCCGTGTAATAGTAGCAATTCCATTATGCGTATATGTGCCTCCGTGTTGTGAACAACTTGGCTGTAAAATTGCGCAGTGCAAAGTGCTAAATTCTTCGTAATCAAAGACATATTACGAGTGTTCTATCAGACAAGTAATCTTATCTATTAGTAGTAATATAGTCGTAAAACCAGTTAATTTTTTTATCGCAAATATGACAGTATTATATCATTATGTAATTTTATTCTGAAATCTGCAAGGTGCTTTTTGCGAGAGAAAATTAAATACTAAACCCAATGCTAGCAAACTAGAAAGTCACATTCTTTTAATTTAATTAGCCCGCTAGTCGACGAGATGAAAAGCAATCTATTACTAGCGTCCTCGAAAATACTGATGTTTTTTTTTACAGCCACTACGTCGCCAGTAAAAAAGGGATCGTGTGAACCACGCTCTACTCTCAACTCTTTCCCTATGACTAAAAAAATCCACGTGGCACTCACATGATTCGCTCCCAGGGCGGCCTGAGAAATATATGGCAGAGAACTTGTACGAGGATGGTCGGTGGTTCCGTGTAGCCCCTTCCGTGCTGCAACTGGCAGATGCGACAGAAATGTGCCATCAAATGGCACAATGTGCTACGATGATGCTCCGGTAGCTCCGCTACTAATTGATTGAGACGCGTCGCACATTGCTCGTCGCTTCTCATATCTGTGAGACAAAAACAAATTCGTACAACTTTCAGAATCGAGCGATGAATTATAACCATTGACAAAACATTTGATAATTTAAATCGGTTAAAAAAAATATTTGATTAAGAAATATATACTTACTCGACGCATCCAGAAACCTATCATACCATTGCACCGGGATTACTGGGTCTGGCAATTCACGTAAAAACTTTTTCAAAACACTGGCGATACATTGGGGAGTGTACGGACTTAAATCCGCGTTACAGACATCTGAAAAGATTATGTTATGTTGCTCTATGTTCAGTTCATCACAAAAAATAAATACTAATCATATCAATAAGTGCTTAAAAGATATAATAATTACATCAATATAATTAATTACATTGATATGATTATATCGCGTTTATTCAACTGATACAACTCAAAAAAATGTACTCTTTTTAGTTATTACCATGAATGAGTTAAGTAAACATTATTCTATTAATTATCAAACGTATAATAAACTCAACTTCACTAAATAAATTAATTCAACTTCATAAAAAAATATCAAATCAACATAACTAAAAAAAAGATGAATTTTAAAAATATCAACAAAATCATTACAATAAAAAAATGATTTGAAAAGATTTTTTAAGAGTTATAAAACGAAAATAACAAAAAAGAAATTTGAACCATATTAAGTATATATTTTCTTTGTCAATACTATCTGATTAGTCAATAATATATTAATAATCAATTACTGTGCACAAGAAATTTCGAAAAGAACATCTCTATATCATATCTCATCTAGTTAGAAGCTTCGTTCATCTCAAATATTATCTACAATCTACTTAAATTACTATCTATTTATGCATTCCAATTTTTTTCCTTCTATTAAATTTTACAGTTTGATCTTTTTGGAAGAATTGTGAAAGAAATATATTTAATGAATTAAAATGATAATCATAAGTAAATATATATTTAGCCGATAAATTCTCAGTTCGTTGAACGCAATTTTCTGATGTTAGGCAGACAATTGACATGTTGCAGCAGTTAAATCTGCACAATATAATACAGACGATATAATACAGACAGTAGCAGTCTGTCTTTCTCATGAAATGTGGAAGTTTTTTTAACATTATTCCGAAAATAACTAATTTATACGCTGTGCAACGTCGCGAGAAATAAAAGATTGAAAGAAATTTCGAGGCTATATATGTATAAATGTTAGGGCTTATCGCTAAATGCAGCCGGATCTTTGTCTCTCAAAGCACGAAAGGAGTTCGCTCATTCGTTGTCCCTGAAATCTCGATCTGTCGCGCAAAATATAAGCGTGCTTTTCTGGCGCCCTCCCTCAGAATGGAGGGGGTCCTCCACAATGCAGCATGCATCTGGTGGCGCGCCTCGACATTTTTGCAACCCGTGAGCCGAACATCGTGGCACGACTGCCGGCTATTTATAGCACGCGTGATCGCGCGATCCGACCTGCTGGCCGGCCACGGCGCGCCCGTCTTACCTTCGTTCAGCTTCTGTCGCAGTTCGGGGGTCTGCTCATTAGGGCTGCTGTGGTAAACTTTGTAGAGGTCCAGCGTCGTGTCAGCGAACGCCAGCTCCTCGAGGGTGCGAGTACATCGCTCCACCAGAATCGGCGCCGCACGGCAACCGGTGTCGAATTGCGAGCACAGCGCGAGGCCGAACACTGCAAATTGCGACAAACATTCGTGGCGATTCCGTGAATTCTTTGCACGCGTCCGGCACGAACTACGCCGGAGAGAATTTTGAAACGCGAGACGTACCTTAAGCACGCTGCGCCAAGCCTGAGATGCGTCTCGCGTTTCAAAATTCTCTGCTGTGCCATGCCTGAGGCATTTGCCTCTTTCCAAACGAGAAATTTATAAAAGCTAAAACCTTCGCTCCTCTAAAGTAACATTGTGATCAATTACGACTAAACAAACATTCCTTCATATAATATCGTACTTTATCATTTATTCTCTCTCTCTCTCTCTCTCTCTCTCTACTTACTACTACTACTACTACTACTACTACTACTACTACTACTACTACTACTACTACTACTACTACTACTACTACGTACTACGTTACTACTACT
>NW_012130094.1:1983860-1987179 GCF_000143395.1 Atta cephalotes | reverse complement strand
GTTACGTACGTACGTACGTTACGTACGTTACGTTACGTACGTTACGTACGTGTACGTAGTAGTAGTAGTAGTAGTAGTAGAGAGAGAGAGAGAGAGAGAAGAGAGAGAGAGAGAGAGAGAGAGAGGGAGAGAGAGAGAGACAAAAAGTCGGAATTAAAACACGATCTATACGAGAACGTAGGCACGCACGTCAATTTTATGCGCGGATGTAAGGCGGAGGCCACAGCCGGGCTATTCGATATTCGTCACGAATTCCGAATGTTGCTCGTCGATGCATGTAACAACGAGAAATCTCGCTGAATCGTGCCGTTGTACTCCGATAAATCAACGGCACGAGTAAATACATGATGAGTAAATAAATGAGATATGCGAAGCACTCGGATTTCGGACGCAATTTGCAGCTTCCTCGAGAGACTTCGGCTTTAACCCTTCATTGCTTGCACGGAGGATAGTCTTATAAATTCGCTAAATATATAAATGCTATTTATACACTTTATTACTCTCTAAAGTTTTTCGATTGAAATCTCATTTTATAAAGTGAAAATTGCGCCAGTCTTGAAAAAGAGTGGCTCAATCTATAAAGAATGAGATTTCGCTCTTCGGAGTGACAATTCAGTCTAAAAAAATATAAATAAAAGTTTTAGAGAGTACATTTATGTAAATTGTTTTTACAAAAATTAAAAAAGATTTATTACATTTATTTTTATCTAAAGAATGTATAGAATATTATATCAATCTTTATTTAAGTGTGAATTGTCAAAGAAAATAATAAAAATTGAAATATAATATATAATATAGAAATACTAGAAATATCCTATGCAAGTAATTACGTTACAAAAAACCATGCAAGATTGATTTAATGTCGATTTTCGTGTTTGAATTTTGTTGAGATTTCAATTTAGGATTTTGACAAAGTGACAAATCAGAAAAACCAGAAGATTATAAAAAATACGTGTTGTGATTTCTCTGCAGCGTACAATTAAGATAAGAAGTAGGTAAGTAATCAGAAGTACGCTACAAAAATATTACAAGCATTGAGAGAAAAGTTTTTAGTACTCGCACAGTAAAATAATAATTACCAACTTCATTTTTATAGTTATTACTCTCTGTAATATTAACATAATAATATTTATGATTTTATGTAAACAGAATACATGGTTGTCCTCGAAAACAATTACAATTTTATAGCCAACCATACGTTCTTTTTTTATATAGAATTACTACATAGTTCTATATAAATTTTACATAGTTCTTTATAAAAACTATATAATTATTATTATTGTTGATATTATAACAGTAATGACTATAAAAATAAAGTAATCGTAATATTTTACCATACAATTACAATCACAAATACTAGAAATATTTCTCTCATTGAGCGAAATATCGAGTAGATGCAATTAGAGACTCAAGCCGATCGTCGCGTCATTTTCAATCAACTTTCCAGACGCGGAGGCAGGTGCAATTTGTGCGGGATCGTCAATGTCGAAGTCGCAACCGCGAGTGCGCGCGGCCTCCGCACGTGACTCGAATTTTTATTCGGCAGAGAAGCGTAATTGTCCATCGTTGCACCTCCACGCGCGCGTGGCTCGACCGGATCGTGCTGACGACTCGCCCGCGCGTATATAAGCGATTAAACGCCACCAATTACTACAAATCAACTGGAGCCGACGCGACAATCGTATGCGCGCGAAAAAGATGCGGCGCATCGCGAGTGGTTTTTTTCTTCAACGTGGGATTAGATTTCCCACGATCCCTCAGGAGTAGTGTTAAGAATACATAATCTTCTGATCATTGATTAAAATTTTATATTTATAAAATTATATTAATAAGAATTGTCAATAAAAATTATTTTCTTCAAGTTTTATTTTATTAAATACCTACATTTTTTAAGGCACAAAAAATTATATCCCTTCTTTTCACCTCTGGATCTTTTTTTCAAAAAGCATGATGTATTCTTTTCTTGTGATTCAGATATGGTAGTCTTACTCAAAAAAGTATATCATAGTTTTTCCGAAATCATTAAAATGAGAATTTATTAGATTCGATCTCTCCTCTCACAACAGATTTCCGGATGAAGTGGATAACGAAATCAAAGCGCAATTAACATCCTGCATACTCGTGGAACGCTCCCGAAACTCTCATTCTCTTTCCAATAGTTGTCTACTGTCGCGGAAATGCACCCAGTCCATTATATCATCAAATTATATCAATTCTCTTATCGTTATTCGTCGCAGCCACGAATTGGCGTCGCGGACAAACGACGTTATCAGCGGGACGATAATTCCGAGCGATCGATGCACCGTCGCGCAGTGTGTACAAACGCAATTGGCAACGGGGGAACGGTTAGAATAAATGAATGAGGGATCGGGGGGGAAGGGGGGAGTGAAGGAGGAGGGGGGGGGAGGGGAACAGCGCAGAGCGACGGAGTGACATGGCCCTGAAGACTGGCGCCGCACTCGCGGTTTTGCTATGCACAAATATTCGATTCCGTCATTCGCGCCGCGGCGTGTGCAGCGTTAATTAAATGCATCGCTGGAGGCGCACGTTGACGGCACGAGCGTTGAGCCTTACGTTGTCTTTGCTGATTATCGTCGTCTGGGGATATTCGCGCCGTTTAACCATCTCTCGCCGTCAAAGGCACACATCGCACCTCCAACTAGCGACCGGGCGTAACTTAAGAAAATTTCTGGTGTTCTAAGAGCTCATCGGTACAAGAATGAAAAACTAATAACAGTTGATAAAAAACTCGGTAGATAAGACAAGGTGTCTTGACAGCTATAATTCATAAAATATAATTCATTTATAAATATAAATGTAAAATATTAAAAAAGATAAAATGCCTAAAATGCTTTTCTCTAAATTTCGATTTTTCCTTAGAAATATATTTTATATAAAATGTGTATATAAAATAATATATATTCGCTTGTTTGACAAAAAAGTACAACTTGATAAAAAATCAAATTCAAAAAGTGTAAAAATAGCATTTTTGAGACATTTTAGTGAACAAGAAATCAACACACTATAAAGACACTATAAAGACATATTTTCAGTTAGAGAAACGATACATTTATATTTTCATCGCAATTTATCGCTAAAAAACAAAAGTATTTTCTACTTAAGTTCGTAATAATTGTTTGTAGAAAAGAAATATTTTTTAAGTTTTAGACCCTGGAAAAAGGAATGTTCAGCGCTAAAATAGTTAAAGAAAAACATCGCATTTAGTTGTTAAAGCATTTTTTGAAACGTTCGAAAATTCAGAATTAAAAAAATTTTTTCCTAAGAAAAATTACTAATTTCGAAAAAGTGTTACTTTTTA
>NW_012130094.1:1973387-1983840 GCF_000143395.1 Atta cephalotes | reverse complement strand
TTTAGTTAAACGTACGTAAAATTACTAAGTAAAATTTAAAAATTTTTAACCTTAAAGTAAAATTAACTTATTATAAGTAGTTACTTTATATAGAAGAGATATATATATATATATATATATATATATATATATATATATATATAAAATACATTTTATACTTTTTTTAATAATACATATCTGTACAATACAAAGTATAAAAAAATCTTACAAAATCTCTCTTAACATCGATTCCTCCCGAAAACTGTTTCGTTACTCTGAGAACGAATACATTTTAATGTTTTGTATACGGAAGTTTTGTATGCGGAAGTACAAAGATCGAATCGGAATAAATTCAATCCACTGAAATGCTGTAGACTACCGTATTCTTGCAACGTCACACCATGGATATTAGTTTTTGCGAAGTGTAGAACACATTGCAAAGCAAGACCTGCAAAACCCATATTGAAACTGGTATTCTCGGTTAAGGATCATTAAATGCCAACAAGTGAGGCGACTCCTACGCGACCGCGGCGCGGAGGGATTTCAATGGAAGAAAGCCGTCAGCCATGAGGTGCAAGCCTCCATAAAATGATCCAGGTTATCATAACGAGGTGCGAGCGGTCAGGCGCCAGAATGGGCGTCCTTGCCGTCAACTTTGTAACTCGCATACGCATATTGCCACGCAGCTGGTTACGATGCTAGCAATCGTGTTTCTGACGCAATGTCACTCCCGCCTTTGAAGAGACAACTAAATTTTTCAGCGTCTTTCCGTGTTCTATACATTAGAGACACGATGAAGGATTAATGGGCGGTGCCACGCTGTAAAATTTGCAACGGCAACTGCGACAATCCGAGCGACGTGACTTACCTGAAGTAAACCTGCTGATACGATTGTCCGAGTCGACCGATATGCAATTGGAAGGTAAACCCGTCGCTGAACACGTCCTGTGAGAGACCAGCCCGCAATCTGCGCAACGTAGAAAATTCGCGAGATCAACAACGCGAAAAAACGCACATAGTTTCCTTTTTTTTCTAGTTCACTTGTACTGGTTTCAGAATTTTATTCAGAGCAATTGTCATGCAAGAATAAACACGAATGTTAGATATTTAACGATGATGGAATTTGACAACTTTCATATAAAAAACTTTACTGGTTATATAATTTTTGAAAGATACACATGTTGTGTATAAATTCATTAAGAACGGTCATTAATCTAAAGAATTAATTAAAAATAGAGCAATATAATTTGTAATTCTTTCAAGAGCGCTAAGGAAGTCGGCGAAAGAATTAAAATACGAAGTGATTCAATCGAGTTCTTTCGCAAGTCCCCAGTAAAGTTCAATTTATTCAAAAAGATATCCAGATTAAGATTTAACAAAGGTCAACAAAGGAAACGTACCTTGGCAGAGGAAGCCCTGATGTAAGAGGCCTCTGAGGTATTTATGGCATTTGCCACACTTCTCCAACACGCTGAAGCTGTGTGGCACGAGGTTGTGCGCGTTATTGGCCAGGTTGTTGCCCGGATAGTTGACTCCGAGAGAACAGGCCGATTCGACGCCGGGTGTCGATGTCGTCGTGTTGACCGTCGAACCCATCGTCTCCATCGCCACCGGAGGCGGTGGCAACGTTTTGCAGAGTTCCTCGATGCACACCAAAATGTTTCTCTGATGAAACTCATCTTTTATACCCATATTCTGCAACAAGAAATCATACGACGATGTCTCGCATGCACTCGAATGGAGGAAGACACACCGATCCGGTTCTTTTAAGACATGTTACGGTTTGAATTTAATCTTCTCGCGACGACGATGGAACTCCAAATAGAAAAAAAAAACGTTGCAAGGAGAAATGAAATGCTAATCTAATGAAAGAACGATATTCTGCTTCATACATTTAAATGTTTAATTTTACTTGCATGATTCGAATAAATAAATATATATTATCATAAATGATAATTTCAAATATTAAAATTTATGTTTATGATATAAAAATATGACTTTATGATATTAATGTTTTTCACGTAAATTTTTGATAAATCATTATAATTCATCATAGTGGCTTTTCATAATAAAGGCGCTAATTCTACAATATATATAGCACTATCAAGAGACGTTTTAAATATGTTCAAAGAATATTCTCAAAACGTTCCTTGGATGAAGTGAGCTGTGTAGTTTAGAAATAAAAATATTCTCCAAAATCTGTTCCATAAAAAAAAAGAATGCCTCACATCATTGAATATTATTAAAAATATTCGATGAAAGAAAAAGTAAAATTAAAGCATGAGAATAATGTTTGCAAAATTTGAATTCCAATAAATTTAAATAACTGTATTTTCAAGATCGATTCAATTAATTCAGAAATATCACTATACTTGTATCATATTGAAACGTAATGTATGTAATATATTGCATACAATAAATATTTTATTAAGATTATTCTATAATATAAAAGCTGTAAAATGATGATTTTTCGACTTGAAGACACAACTTCAGACATGTAACTTTTCATCGATTTAATGTCGTTCGCGTCATAGAAAATGGCGGAGTCCTTCGGGACCAATTCTACAGAATCACGGACCAAAAGAGACTCTTCCGCCGCGCTGACGGTGAAAACGTGCAAGTATGACAGTTGTAAATCTGCTAGAATGTAGCGCAAGTTAAGATCGCGACGGCGCGACTATAAAGAGCGGGTATATAACGCGTGACAAAGTCAAGCGTGGAGACAGTTACACAGTGACTAATGAGGGAAAATAATACTCTTGTCATAAATAACCCAGGCGCTAACAAGAGTTCAACGTTTCGGAGATAGCGGACCGATTAAGATCCACTGGCCCACTTTTTCAACGGAAATCATCATCTGGTCATTCACAAATAGAATAATTTTGCCAGTTCTTCGTCAAAATGCTTCGCTTGTAATATTGCGATATGACCGCAAAATTCTATAAAAAATTAATCGTGATTTTTCGATGTGATCGTTTAAGGATATCTGAAAGCATTGCCAAAGACATAAAATATTTCATAGATTATTCTATTATTAAGTCTGAGTATCTGTGTAAAAATTTAAGCTCAGTCTTCTTACTGATTTAAAAGTTAATTAATTATTTTGTTTGCCTTGATTTTTTTTGAAAAATCACATTTTTAAGCAAAAGTATTTATTTGCAAATCTGAAGTCATAGCATACGAATTAAATCAAATTTTTTTATATATACTAATAAATATTCGTACAAAAGTTTCAGATCCATTCATTCATTTAAAAGTTATATGTAAAATTGCAACAAAATATAGTCATTTTGTTACATAAAGTCATTATAAGCTAACTTATTTATTCTGTTTTTTGCAGTTATTTCAAGACGTGTTTAAGACAAGACAAACATTTTTTGGCTAATATTTTTAGATATTATAATACAAAACATCCTTAAAATATTCGTTTTAATCAATTTTTTAGTTTTTTTTATGAATATAATTCAATAGTAACTGGCAGATTCTCTATTGAGGGAGTTTCAATTTTTCTTAATTCTTAAGGAAGTGTTTTTTTATCGTTGATTATAAAAAAAAAATCAATCGATACCGCACACCAGAATACATTTGCATTTTATTCCGTAATTATATGATTATGTACGCTTTTTATGTGTTTTTAAGTTAGTATCCAGTATTGGTATGATCTGTTCAATAAATTTACTGCAAGTTAGACTTTCTGAGTTCAGCCCCACGGAGATCGCTCGCGATCGTTCGCGTTGTAAATTACAGCGTGCCTCACTTTTCGCGAACGAAGCCGCGGAAAATACTCTCTAAGAATGGCGAATATCGCAAAAAGAGCGAAAAGGAGAGAGATAATTCGCAGGTACCACAGCGGTAAATCAGTCAAGGGGGACGTTGAGGAGTCGGGAGCAGCATGCTCGTAAAAGGGGTGAACACACGCCGCCGAACGGGCGATCGTAATTTATACGCGTCGTTACGACCCTCTCGCTCGCTCTCTTTCTCTGCGTTCTCTCTCCCAGCAGGCATCTCGTTTTCCCTAGAGCACGGCCAAGGCAACAGGTGTCGAGTGTGCACCGCTGCACAATACCTGCACCGGCGCTCGGCGAAGAGGTATAATGCACCCCGCGGTTCGCAAGTTTGCGATGCAAGTCGCATTCGTGTAATGGAGACTTTCGAGAGAATCCGAAAGGCTTTTGTCATCCGTTACAGTCACTTCAATTGCGAATCCGTATCTCTGTTGCGGAGAATACGTCATACCGCATGTTAATGGTTTGGATCGGTGTCTTTGATTGTCCAGGAATGCCACTTGTGGAATGTCGATACAGTAGCTGCTCGACGTGTCGTTTCGCAAATTTTAAATAATAAAGAAGAGAGAAACAAAAAAAGGTATTACTGGATCGCGAAATATTTTTGCTAGAGAAAAATTATTTATCTAAAATGCCAAAAAATATTGGCACAAGATAGCGTAAATTTAAAATAATTCTCTTTTAAAAAAACAATAAAAAATATGTATATATACGCTGCTCTATATAATTATATCTATCATTAAATATTTTTTGAGAGAGCATCGAAGCGGCTACTTAAAAAAAACAGCTAAAATTATAGCTGAAACAAATATGATAATTATAGAATAGCTTATGCAAAAACTGTAAATATAATCACAACTAAAACATAACTCTCATTCGTTCGTACGAAGTAAAATGATGAAAATTCTGTATTTCTACATTTCTTAGCGTCTACCTCTCGTGAAACATGCAAATGTGTTAAGAACTCGTCAAATGTGCTAACAAGCCGCTCGCGATTATAGAGATGAGAGTTAAAAATGTTCGCAACCTTCGTGCGATGTAGAATGATATATGTCAGTGAATTGCACATTTGCTGCTGGGCGCGCTTGATGAGATAATCGTCGAGCGATAATCACGTTATCTTTATCGATCTATGTTAATAATCGATCAATATCGATGCAATCGTGAATAGATCCAGGAAATCATCTATTAATATTACTCTGAATCACTTGAGCACAGCTTTTTTTTCGATGTTCGCATCGTAATTTAAATTCCCCGCATTTGTGCTACAAAATTCACGTTACAAGCATAACACAAACAGACTTGATCAGAACATTGTTTTAACGCACCGTCGATGTATCTGATCGAGAAAATTACGTTTTTCGTCTCCTATAACACTACTTTACAAATTAATTTTTAATAATAAAATTAATTTTTAATATGAGAAAAGGAAGCAATTCTTTTAACGTATTTTTTGTGCGCTAAATTTGAATCTGTCATCAAATAAATTTCATCAGGTCAAAGTTTTCAAATATAACATGTCAATTTTAAGATGTATCAATTTTTCAGATAGATATATCATTTCTTTCTGAAGGTGCGATTAGAGATCCTATAATAGAGTTTGGCCATGGCAAACTTTTGAACAGTCCAATATTTTTCAGCTTTAGTAATTTACAATGAATAAGATAATATAAATTAAAACGAGATATAAAAAAGAGATATATTTATACACTCTTTTTCGCTCTGATTTTAAAAAAACTGCGTGATCAGATTCTGTTTTAGGATCCCTAGATGCGACAAGTGATGAACAAAGTTCATCACATTTTCACCAGGATTTGATGATAATTGAGAAATGTTATTATTACAGATATTAGGATAAAAACGTGGCAATTATTATTATACTCTAATACGTGAAATCGACTTAAAGTATAAAACAACAAAAATTAATCTCTCACTTCTGATTTGTTATTATAATTGTTTTTATAATTTCAAAACAACTACATATTGAAAAAAATATATATTTTTTCTTCTTATATCTCAAAATCCAGATCTAATGGAAACATGACAGATTCGGAATCAGCATCGAAAATTATTCTAGAAATAATTTCTTCATTTCTTGCACAAAATCTTGTAAACTAATGTAATTTAACGATCTGGTCTTGGATTTATAGTCTCGTTTAAGGAAAGAATTTTTGCTAAAATATCCAAAAATTTAGCTAGATACCGATTTGAAAATCATTTTGTTGAATCATATCAAAATAATTGCATATACATTTCAAGCACAAGTAATGCTGCAAAAAGTTTTGACATTCTAACAACTATATAAGTTTGAACATCTTACATAATTATTTTGATGGTCCAATAAAATTATTTTCAGATATCTAGCCAAATTTTTAAATACGTTAGCAAAATCATATACTTTTCGTGTACAGATTTAAAAATATTGGAAAGTGAAATATATTCTTTATAAATATACATGTTAAATGTACATATTCTTTAAATATAAAATCCTATAAAAGCGAGAGAGATGTCAACGTAAAATTTAAATGTCATGTTATGCTGCGAATTCTCTATATCCATGCAATGTACATTTCAAACAGTCGAATCCTTTGATAAAAGACGCGGCTTCTCTCGAAAAAGAGAAAAGGAAGCTGTATAAAAGGGAGAACTCGAAGAGAAAAGTTGAACGGAAACGGAAAATAGACGTGAATGTGATTTCATTTTATGTAAATTGTCTCTGTACCGCAAAAAAAAAAATAATCCGGTTCTATACAGAAAGCACTTCCGGCAGCTGGTTTCTTTTTCAAATTTTTGGCTATGCGCGCGCGCGCACGTTCTCGCGCGATGGCGCGCTATTTCGGCCGGCGCCACGGCGCGCAGTGGGCTAAACGCTATTATTAGCGGCGACAAGCCAGCAAAAGTAAAGTGATCGATATATTACGCGGCCGTGCGAGAACGCGGCGATAAAATTTGACGCGCTCGTTATTTTATTCCAAGTGCCAAGAAACGCTCGGGAAGAATTCATCGCTTTGCAACGAGGAGAGAATTTGCACGAAGTACTCGAGGATACGAGCGCACTTTGCACATCCCCCGTTCATTTCTTGCGCAAACAAAACGTCAAGGAACACTATAAGAAGTAGATTTTATTTTAGAAAGATCCGCCATAAGTCACTTCAATAAAATAATTCCTTGGTAACGGCTTTCTAACTGATATGTCTGACATAAAATAAATTCTGAAATAAATTCTTCATAAAACTAAATTGAAAAGAATCTTCCAGGAAAGCAATGGTGAATTCCTGAGACGCCCCCGTGAAAAATATTAAGGGAGACATATTCTTTTATTGTCTCGCCATATGTTCGTAGCGGGAAAATCTGCTTGAAGGACAAGTTGAGTGGGAGACTCAAACAATTTCTCGCACTAAAAGAACATTCAGTGTCGATTTACGAGTCAATTAGTATGATAATATGCGATTTACGCTTGAAGTAGCCTTGAGACGCGCACTTTTGCCCCGCGCAGAGGCTAAGTTCATGAGGATCCCTATATGATGAAGATCGATAATCGAAAAACCGGCATCTAAGAGAAATTTCTCAATTTATCCAACTAATTAATTCCCATGAAAAAGTATAAAAATTGGTAACATTTCATTTCCAAATCGAAAAACATTCGAGCGAGTAAGGAGAGATTCTTCTGGTTTTTCAAGATCAATTCAAAGCATCACAATAACGATGAAAACGAACGAATTTCGAATAGCATTATAGAAAGAACAGTAATTAAGTATCTCAAAATTTATATATATATATATATATATATATATCTAGAAAAAAATTGTTTAAATTATCAAAATAATTATGTAGTATTAAATTGGTTATTGTTGTTATTAGAATGTCAAAACTCTTTGCAGCATTGCTCATCAGGCTTTCCATAATTCTTTTGATGGTCCAATAAAATTATTTTCTTGACTTGTACCTACACTGTTAAATTCATAACATCTTCGAAATTTTAATTTTTAATTATTTTTACAGATCATCACATTGCTCTTACGTAATATATCGTTAATTCAACAAATAATAGAGTTAAATAGTTTAATTTAAAAAACGTATTAAATTTACTTTATTATTTACTAAATACATATGACATTATTTTGTTATTTACTAAATGCATATAAATGTTATTTACTTTAAAATCAATCAGAAATCGAGTGATTAAAATTTTGACACAAATAAAAGTTAAAAGTAACAAATTATAATTACTTAATTCAAGAAATTAAATTAACATTGTATCTTCAATATTTAACAGTGAAGCTAAAGTAGATAGCAAAACCGTTCCATGTAATTTCACAACGTAATTTCTAATAACGTTACCGTAAAATCAGTGGACAGACGATTCGATCTCTCTAATTAACGTACCCTAATTTTAGTCTTAGCCCGCGCTCGGATTTTCAAGCGTGATTCCATTGTGAATTTTTGCAATTCAAACCGCTTTTATTATACCACCCGCGCGAACGAATGAGCGCAATTACTTGCCTCGCGCCGTTGCCACCGTGGAAAACGCGGGCGTAATTACAGTTCGAAGAAACGCCCGTTTTCCCACGGCGAACATCGAGAACTTGGGCCAATACAGCCGACCGATGTAATTCGATTGTCCGTCTCGACCGACCCGTTACACCGCGCGCGGGTCTCTCGCATAATTATGATAATGCGGCGCGTGGTAACACGCGGCGAAAACGCATGCATGATCATTACAACGGCGTAGCTACTGCGCGGCGAAAATGAGAAAAGTTTGTTTTCGCTATTATCTGCTTCTCTTTTCTGATATATGTATACCTTAAAAATATCGAAAGATAAAATTATTACATTGCATTCTGCTTTTATATTAAATACTTTTATTATTGTCAAATAAAATATTTCTTAACATTAGTCTGTTCACGTTGCTTGCACTTTTTGCACTAAGCATCTTCGCTTTCTTTTCCTTCATCGCCCAAGTATATTTATTTATTTTAAGTTTGGGGAATTTCAATATGCAAACGGATCTATTTCATTCTGTTTTAACATTAACGCTCTTAATAATATAAAAAATCAAATATTTTTTAATAGTATGTAATTGGCAATGTAATCGATATTATACACTTACAGTGAGTACCAAAAGTATTCGTACAGAGAAAATATTAAAAAAAATTTATTTAACTTTATTTTTAAAAATTAAATATTATCCAGCGAGAAATGAATTATCGAATCGATATCGATACAATAATTTCAACATCAATTTGACGTCGATTCGACGTTTAATTGATGATCATGTCTTGCTGGATAATTAACAATTTATTCATAAAAAATAAAATAGACTGTACGTTTCTTAAAATTATATATACCAAAAATATGTGTATTAATTATAGAAAATATATAATCTGAAAAATAAGCAAAAATTAAAAGTTCAATTTGAATGCTCAAAAAGTATTCGTACAATCGAGAAATTTACCTTATAATATCAGAAATATATGCGAAGCTCATTTGTATATGTTAGAACATGACATATTCATTGTATAAAATTGCTAATTTATTTTCTTAAATAAGACTTTTTTAATAAAAACTTTCCTTGTACGAATATTTTTTGCTCTCACTGTACATGCTTGTCGATGCAAGTACTTTTTGAAACTCAAATTCTACGTTAACTAAAATGTGTATTCTACGCTACGAAGGAAAAATATATCAAATTTTAATAAATATTTGTTTGAATACTACCAGTTAAATATTTATTGAATATTATATAAAACATATATTTATTTAATAAATGAAGAACCATTAATTTGATTTGTTATATTTCTTTATTTAGCAAACATTTATTTTTCGTAAATAAATATTATATTAATACTATTAAAACAATTATTTCTTAAAATTTTGTATATTTTTCTTTCAGTAATGATGCAGAAAGATAGTATAATAATATTAATATCCAAGATTTGCATAAGAAAACGCACATAATCTCAGCTATTCTACTGAGTCGTTATGAGCGCATAAATTCTCTGATCACCGAACATTAAAAGACGGCGTCCTGTAACCAGCCGCAGGAAAAAGTGCCTTTGCATTGTGTTCCATAGAATTGCAAAATGCAAATGTTTCGTAAAGTTTATATTTATATCTCGACTTGTATCTACGTATTTTAATTGTGGCAGCATTTATTTAGCATTTTAACGATGCGCCGTGCAGTAATTAAGAGAGAATAAAATAAAATAAAACTTAATCAGCAGATATAAAAAGTTATATCAGCAGATATATAAAATATCATAAAAACAGCTTCATCTTATAATGAAGTTCAAAAAGTTAAAAAGTTCATCTTATATTGAAGTTGTTTTTGTGATATATTTTGTAAAAAAATTTTTCTTTATGTTGCACTCTGACGATATTAAAAGCTACGCTTTTATGCAATATTTATCTAATATTTCTTCAACGTGTTATCAATCATAAAATGTATGTTTCATATCTTATCCTTTACAGTTAAAAATAATTTTTAACTCTTTAATAATCAATATTTGCTTACAACAAATATATTATAATTTAATATACTTCTTCTCTCCATAAGTCCATCTTATAAGTTCTATTTATAGAGCAACAGCTTTTCAATTTTTTTCCTTACACATATATATATATATATATATATAAATGCATACGTAATAAAAATAGCTGCACATGAAGTATTCATATGGAGATGAAAT
>NW_012130094.1:1964297-1973367 GCF_000143395.1 Atta cephalotes | reverse complement strand
TATATATATATATATATATTATATATATCATTACTTATGTTAAAATACGCAAAGAGTTATAAATAATGATATTCCGTAGCACAGTAAATTACATATTTCGTGCATTATGCGGTAATTCTACCACAATGTTTTGAACTGATAACAACACAGAAAAACGTCGTGATTACCGGAAATAGGATAGGCACATAATGGAATCACAACAGATGTACAAAAATCATATCAGGACCAACCTTGTCGTCTTAATAAAGACCTCACGTCAAATCGTGGCTACTAAAAAGTTAATTAAAAAACGCGATAAGTGCATGACAGGCAATGACGCGCTGCATCAATAAAAGTGATCTTATTAAATCAAACTCCCTTCTATATTCTTCCATACATAATGTATCGTGTTAGACTTTACAAAAAGCATGTAATGCTGCGAAAATAAGCTGAACAAGGAATCTTTTTCGCGCGGCGATGAGAAGAAGAAAATTACCTAACCGAAAGCATCCGAAAGTTGCGGGTCACTCGCAAACGACGATAAAGAAAAATCGACGTAGAATGGGTAAAAGAGAGAGATATATACATATCGGGAGGGGGATTCGATAAAGACTCGACTGTGGCGCACCAGCAGACGCTACAGGGCAATTACAAGGTCAACGGGCCAAGGAAAACGTCGTCCAGATACTCTCGACTCGAGGTCATCGTCTCTGCCAAGCATTAGCCGAAGAATTTTCGATCGCGCGATTCCGCCTTCGCTGCCGATTCGAAACGAGCGAAGACCAAGGACTGATGATTCAGTACAAAAAGACATCAAATGACTTTACCACTTGTAATAAAAAAAACTGTGCTCCTACTACTTTTTTATTTCAAAACTTGAAGTTGTGTGTTAATAGCAGATTTTCGTATAAAAATTTATATGTAACTAGAGTGAAACTTGTATGGAACTATTCCAGCACATTTATAGATATCTAAAGGATATAAAGAAATCAAAAGAAAAATATTAGCGAATTTTATCCTATTTTTAGTTAATTGGAAAAGGGATTAATTTCAGAATGTGATAATAAAAATTTAAATAACAATAAAATAATTTTGAGACAACTCTTCTCATCCTTTCGAAAATAAAAAAATGTATAACGTAGAATAAATAATAGAAAATTAATCGGCGAATATTCAGTCAAATATAACCACATGTAAGCTTGTACACACACATGCACGCACGCACGCACGCACGCTCGCCCGCACGCACGCACGCACGCACGCACGCGCGCGCACGCACACACACGCACACACACACACACATACACGCACGCACGCACGCACGCACACGCACACACACGCACGCACGCACGCACGCACACACACACGCACGCACACGCACACACACACGCACGCACGCACGCACACACACACACACACACACACACACACACACACACACACACACACACACACACACATGCTAGCAATATATATCAAATTTAAACCTAAGAATTTGAATATGTGCGCATTCTAAAAGTAGGAATATAGCTCAGAACAGATTGCTGACGATTGTTTGTCGTAGAATTAAATTTCAATCAAATGGGACACGAAAATGCAAGGAACTTAAGTTGCACTTTTTGCACGATTCGACCTCGTGATTGTGCGTTTCGCGAGCGTTAAGCTAGTCACACACACTTTCCATAACAGTAGCAGTAAGATTTTCGACCAATCACAAATGTTCGATTCTTAGTGTTACGATTACGGACGACTGAATCGAGCAATGCAATTACTCAAAAACCTTATTGTTACGGAAAGTGCGTGTGATTAGCTTTAATGCACATCGCAAAAAACGTACAGCCCCCCGCTAAATTGCTTGATTCGCCAAATAGTTTCTCCGAACAAAAATCTCTTCGTTCGATAATAAAGTAAATAAACAGTTTTCCACGCAATCGTTTTGCAATAGCTTGATATGATACTATTATAGTACATTAATTTTTACTGCTAATTAGTTCTAAGCATTTCGTACAAGCTACAGTCACATTTCTCTAAACTAAACCATGGCTGATTAATGGGAAAAGATTAATTGATCAAGAAGAAAATAGTTCGCTATCGTAATAAAACCCGCCATTTTTAGAATTGTCGGTAAATTCGAAAAAAATATCATAATAAAATAATTTATTGTCGATGATAAACTTACGAATGAGGACAATGCATTATCGCTCATTAAATCGATAATTGTTTCGAGATTAATATATAGTCGATTTAGTCTCACTATTTCATTGTAGTTCGCAGATTTAGAAAAAAAAAACTATTGAAAGAAAAATCAATTTCGTTTAGCCTTCATTTGATTTTTTAAATAGAAATTACTTTAATTTGTGATTTTCAATCATAATTATATTTAATCACTTTAGTAGATGGATATATCGTATTTTTAATTGATATTATACACCGCTTCCAAATCAGTGCAATGATCTTGTAAAAAAAACAAAGTTAAGTAGAGTATGTTATAATAACTTCACGATATTACCCTATTTCATTTGATTTTCTATCATTCATTAAATTAAATCATTATAATTTACTTGTTATTATCATAATTACTATATTATAATAAAAGTAGAATAAAGGGTATGATTTACTAATAATAATAAAACAAAAATTATCTTGATTATAATAATTTAATAGTAATAATCACGAATGTTCCACATTTGAAGTTCCTTCGTTCAAGGCGGTTCTCAATCCACTGAATGGCATTAGTTACCTTAATCCGAGATGTATGGACAACCAGTATGCTAATAACTAATTAAGATGATCGGCTTACCATGAGCTTTTCTCGATCCAGATGAAGCAGATCGCTGCCTTTAATGTCTTTCGATTTGAAGACGTCCGCATAGCGGTATAGATTTAGGGCTGACATCCATTCAACTACGTTCAGCGACGTCCACTCACTGACAGGCTGTGAACAGAGAAACGAGACATAAATCGTAGGTGGGCATCGATGACACAAGAATCAACGACGACTAATCGAGCCAAGTTCACTTGTGCATGAGGAAGCACGTGTACGCACACACGCGTACACTTCGAGATATATTTATATGACTTGCTATTTGCTAATCCCGGTTAGATCACGTGAATGATGAAAAAAATTAATTAAAGCAAAGTAGAGCTGACAAATGAGGCAACAACGTAATAATCTTCTAATAAAATGATTTTCATTATAATTACATATTCTAAAGTATCTGACTTCGAAAATTGCTGGTAATTTTGTATAAACGAAGTTTTCAGGAAGTTATCATTTTTCGCGACCTTTCAATTTTGAGTGTCAAATATATTTATAATATACAAATTAATATTTTATGAAAGTAAAATTCATCTCAAATTAATAAGTTAGAGAATAAGACCTCTATATATGAATAAATTAACTAGAAGTAAGAAAAACGCCAACTACAGTCAAAATTAGATGTTGAAATAATATTTTTATATGGATTTTGTTGTTATTTTAGTTGATTCTAATGCAAGTCGAAAGTATCGGCGTACAGTCATATATCTAAAATAAATGTATTTAAAATACGTCTTATAGAAATATTATTTCAACATCTACTTTTGACCACAATTAGCAGCTTCTCTTAATTACTTGATTCAATTCAATTATATTAAATGTCATGCATGTATTTATATCCCGTTAGAAGTAATGTATTAAAATGGTTAAATATAACTGTCAGATATATTCTATATAATCTTACTTTTGACTGAATAAAAATATAATCCGGGAATATCATTAACAGTAAATGTGTAAAATCCTTTTAAACGCACATAATTAATCGATTCTTTGCAAGCGGAAGCAGATAATAAGCAAAGATTGTCCCGTTTGCCAGTCAAATCACGCGCTTATTATCCTCGAGATTTTAAAATAAAAATACATGATCTTCAGTATCGTTACAATCTATTAGAATTTTTGTTTTTTCGTTACTACAATGATATTAATTTCTTTCTAAAGTGATTTCAGAATCGCTTTACAGAATGATTCACACAGCAAATTGAGATAATCGCTTCTTGTTAATTGGTTGAACTGAAAGAATGAAAGTCGGAATAAAATAAGATAAATCTCTTCTAAGGTATATTTGATTCCAGATATTCTAGTTTCCTCTCCTCCAATAAGAAGCAATTCAATTTAACCGAGTACTATGTTTTCACAGATTATCAACATTCTCTATTAATTAACGAATGATATGTCTTATAAATAATCTAATAAGCTTTTGCAGTGGTATTTTATAACAATATATAATATCTATATTTTATAATATTATATAAAATTCCTAATTGTTATTAGTAACATATATTATCAGGAGATAAAGATAAGCTCCCGAATCACAATTAAGATGTCTTTCGTGTATTTCAGGCATTTAACGAATTTCATAGTAGTTTTTATAATTTCCTTCATAATAATATAATAAATGTATCAATTTCTCTTTAAAAAAGTTTAATTGAAACACTTAATTTATTTTTATATATATATTCAACATAGTTATGGTTCGATTATGATACAGGCTCTCTCTATTGTGGCGAGCTCCAGAGAACACCTAATCGTATTTTTCCGCATCATATTATACGATTAGTTAATTAAAATCTAATTGCTATAATCACAAAATAGCATTGCGGTTTATTTTAGAAATTTCCCAAATTATTCTATATATATGACTTTCTCTGAGCATCACATTAAAAATATATTTACATATTTACCTATAATAGATGAAAAACAAAAATTAGATACAAATAAAAGAACATAATTTATATCAGTCTATTAAAATTTCTATTGATTTTAATTGAATGAAAGATTCAAATATCATCAATAATTTAATTATTGACGAGTGATTAAATCCTTGATGATAACAAAAACAGCAGGGTATACCATCATATAATATTTCCATCGTATCAATATTTCCATATTAATCTCCATATTAACCTTCTATGATTAATAATTATGACTTTCAGTTAACGATTATTTAATGCATACGTGTGTAACATCTACACGTATTTCATCATTACGTAAATTTAAAAAAAGCAATAAAAAGAAAAATTGTACATTTAGCTAGAATTTTTTTCGCATACAACTTTATTCCTCGGACAAGTGCTGTTATTCAGTGTCGATTGCGCGAGGATTACGTAAAAACCACGCGCGAGAAGCGTCTCCGGATTTTCTCGATCTCGAAGATAAGGCGCGTCGCTCGTCGAGCACTTAACGCACTTTGCGACCGACCAGGTCCGATTAGATAAATAAATCGAGGCGCGGCGGGACGGAGGTGGGATAAGGTGACGCGAAGAGAAGAGACATCTCCGTGTGTCAGCCGTTGCTATCGAGTAGCGAGGGTCGATAAAGCAAAAGCGTAAAAAGTGCGGAAAAAAGAAAACGTAACCTCTCGCCGTAACCCCGAGTCCGCGATATGACGACAGCCGTGAGATAAGCCCTCGCCTGTGTCGTCCCCGTCCGAATAATCCACGCCAGCCGGCAGCGCGTGTTACATCCACGCGCATCCGTCCGTCCGTTCGATCGACGCGCTCGATTAATCTCCGTCGAGAAGATCGTTTCTTCCTCGCCACCGCACACGCTACATCCCACCGACACCGGGCATGAGAATTAAATCGCCGACGTCGCGAATTTTTGCGACTGAACCCGTTAATCTAAAATGCCTCGCCATGGGCAACTTATTTCGTGGAAATCATCATCTCTGCGATGGAAATCCTGCCACAATATAGTGACGTTTATAAAACGCTTTTTCTTCCAAGAGATTTTATAGCAATTGATGCTGTACATCTATCTAATCAGACATGTGACCAAAAATATTGTTATTACAAAGTCTGTAAAGTTTGTACTCTTAAATACAAATTTTTATATATAAAATTGATATGGCATTCGATTGTTGACATGTCTAAACTTATTTATAAACAATTTTTTGTCCACACTGCAAAAAATAAATATACAAAAGATTTTTATAAATATGTAAAAGAGTTGAGTAAGTTAAGTGTTTTTTTTTTACATCCGGAATTCGACTGTTCACAATTTGTCCGCATTTGTTCATAAATTACATAATTAAAAAATAAATTCAGAAATACTTGTGAAAAAATTTGTGCCATTTTTTTGTTTATAATTCCTTTTGCAAGGTAGCCAACAAACAATTATTTACAGATAATTGTGAATAAACGGACAAATTGTGAACGTTCAAATTTGATATGTAATTTAAAGTACACACCTTTGAGTCCTCAAAATTTGCTCTCAATAAAGGAAAGAGCTCTATTATAAGATTCCGAGTTCATTTTGGGTAAATGCTAGAAATCTATAGGCAGAATTTTAAAAAATAATAAGTCATTTTGAAGGGAATTTAATAAGCTTTAAGCTAACGTTACATAAAATTTAATTCAAATTCCATTTTTTTTAATTAAAAAATGTAAAAAATGAGCAAATCGAAAAGTCAAAAAATTGTGCTCTTAATATGAGATGCCCCGAGAAATCGATAGAAAACGCAAAGTATATCAGTATTACAATTAAAAAACTTTATTTAATATTTCTAAAATACAAACAAACACAGCCAGCGTGCGCCAAAAATGAGCATGCAATAGATTACACCCAGAACTCATCACATTTTCAGGTAGTTGGAAGCATCACAGATATAGGCACTTGACGTTCATGTCTTTTTTATTATTGTCTTTTTTATTATTGTATAATAACATTTATACTTTAGCAACGATTTTCATAGGAGCTGTAACATAGGAGCATGAATTATTTTATATTAGGAATACCCTGGATATTTCATTTTACGATTTCCACATCTTATGGTTTTACGATCATCAAATCTAACTTCTGTAATTAACAATTCAACATATCCTGTATTTTCTATTATGACCTTACTCTTCACTATTGAAGAATTTATTGCCAAATATTTATTTTTAAATAATAAACAAGGTTTAAATGCTCATCTCAATGAAACTTGAAGACATCCAAATTCTAAAATCTTGTTTTACTACAGGCTTCTACTAAATAGTTTTCAATCCAAAAGCAATAAATTCATGGTAGAACCAATAGTATTTATTGGTTTAGCAGAAACGCCGCTATCTCATATTAGGCGCCTATTTCATAATAGAGGACTTTACTCCTGTTTGTTTACAATTTATTTTTACAGGATAAATCAGAAACAAATATTTATAAGGAAACAAATACGGATAAATCATGAATACTTGAGTTCCGTGTGTAATGAAAAAAAATATTTAGGAATAATATACTTAATCCTGTTGTTTATATTTATAAATTCTTTCTGCAGAATGGATGAAAATTATTACTTATGGACAAATGTAAACAAGTTGTGGATAATCAAATGCCTATCAATTTTGTAAAAATTCAATTAAAAGTTCTTTCACAGACCTGCAATCAACATTCTGATGACAAGAATGCACTAAATATAAAAATTATTTTTATATTTAATAAAATAGAAATTCTTTATACTTAATTAGTTAGTCTTCTTTCGGAGTTCTATTTCAAATTAAAATTATAATTGTTTTATATTTAACTCGTTAAATTTGATTGAAAGAATAAAATTTAAGACTTGTACGAATATTGACTTATAACATTATCTGTTGTAATGACTCTCGTGCTGCAATTAGACATAAATACATTAGATTTACTCCACTTAATCTGTTCAGTCATCCGCAAATCATAGATTACCATTACGGAAGTCTATTTCAGTTTTCTTAAATTATGATAGTTAAAAGACATAAAATGCAATTTATTGCTTCCAGCGTTTAGATGATTTATTTCATTATAGCTTTCACCTATTGATTTTCATTCCATCGGTAAAATAAAAAAAATGCAATTATATACGTTACATACAGTTTAAAAAAAAGTTTAAATTCATATTTCCTTTAATGTATATTCTTACAAGAAATTGATATTAGAGCAAAAAGTTTTTGATGAATTACCATATTCTTAAATTTATACGCATTGCATTGCATTATATGTATTATTATCATGAAATATATATAATATTTTTAATCTTATTAATTTTGTTCTCGCCTTGTGTTAATAAGAAACGCACAGTTTTAACTCGGATAACTTATATCAGCTTTTACAAAATAAGAAGAAATGACATTCAAATCCCTTTTTTTTACCTTTTTTTCCCTATCACAATTTCATAGCAGACGCCGTCGGATTTAGGTCGTTACGCTATCGAATTTCAAGCAGATCTTGCCCTGATAACAACATGCCATTTGTATGTTTATGTAGAACTCATGATTATAATAGATATAAAATTTCCCTAACCTAATAGATATAAAATCCTAATAGATATAAAACATCCCTAGATATTTTTCTCTCTGGTCGAAAAATATATGTCTAAATTTTATACTTATATAGATCTCAGTAATTCGAAATAGAAATAATGAATTTCTTTTTCAAGAAATCGCGTCGAAATCGTTATTTTAGTTCGGGGAGAGAGGGTGGGGGGGGGGGCGCAAATTATTTATTATAAATTATATTAATTTAAATCGCGAAAAAATGTAAGACTTTATCATAATATAAAAAGTTTCTCCATAATTTCGTTTACTTAAAAATTAAACACAAATACATTCATCGAAAATAAAACGAAAGAAAGACGGAAGAAGATAAAATCTCATGTTACAATCAAAAATGCTTTGCGCATCATTGATTTTATGTGCAGAATGCACATCAAGATTTTCTGCATTTTATAATGCATCAATCACCGTTGAAACATAATCAAAGATAAATCCTTATCACTAGAAGTATTAGTTTCGAGTTTCCGAGCTTGATACTTTCACGTGCTCTCGATATAGATGAAGTTTCAATGTTCGATTTTCATTGTTAAGTGTTATATATTTAGCCTTGAATATCGCGCGAGAATTCTGTACGTTTTTATTTCGCCAAACTGTGATAATGCATGCGCGAGAGATAATTCTATCGGTTTAAAAGCGTCATAGAATTTGCTTATATACAAAAGGTATAAGTTATAAATAAATCGGTCTATAAAAAAAATCGGCTGTAAAATATTAAATATTAATAAAAGCAAAGATATATATATATATATATATATATATATATATATATATA
>NW_012130094.1:1958433-1964277 GCF_000143395.1 Atta cephalotes | reverse complement strand
ATATATATATATATATATATATATATATATATATATATACACTAGGTTATCAAAAAAATTTTAAATTACAATATCTTTCAGTTTTATGTATAAAAACAATTTTTATATAAAAAATTTATTCCTCAAACAACAGAAACAACGACACAATATTTATTCCTCAAAATAAAGATCATGTTCAATAGTCATTCATCAGCAATGTGCTACATCGAAAAAAGAATTTTGTAACAGTTATCAAATGTTTGATTAATCAAAAATAATTTTACTTTTCTAAAGATTTAATAATTAATATCAAACATTTGGGTATATTATTTGGTAATACTAAATATTTATAAAAGTAAAATTATTTTTTATGCTTTATTAACCTTTTGAGGATCACATTTTTTCTACCTGATGGATTCCTGTGAAATCTTACAATTCTATGTTTTATGGATCGCTGATTACGAAGTCAGATTTTAAAAATTCGGAACGGCAAATCCAATATGACTGTCATATAGGAGTAAATTAGTGTAAATCTGAATGAATATGGCTTCTACGAATTGCATTTTGTTTTCGACTTTTTAAATTAAATTAAAAGATATAAAAGTCCAAACTTCAATGTTAGACTTTTCTAAAGTTGCTGGAATATCTGGATTATGCATTATGAATTTATGAAAATGATCAAAAACACATTTTTGGGGCGTTTTAATCCCCTTTTTTTTGGAAATCTTATATGAGAGACAATTTTTGATGTCATATTTGTATTCACCGCATTCTCTTTACTATAGAACGATCTCCCATGATAAAAATGCAAAAAATTTGTTACATAATGTAATTTTTATCTTCACAGTAGAGACCAATAATTTTTTAATAAAAAATTAGAGTGCAAAAAATTCTGAAAAATATATATATATATACTATATTTTGGCATATAAAAAATATTTAGCAAAAATTTTAATCTCTTATCTTAAATATTAATATTTTCCCAAAAATTACATTTTTTATTAAAAAAATGCTCTTTTTTAAATTTTATTTCCTAAAAATGATTAAGAAAGAACAATCAGATTAATCAGGTATAATGAGTATGTAAAACATGAAAAGTAAGCAATAATATATCAGAAAAATTTTAAATCATAATTGATTTCACTAAACTATGAGCAGTACATTTTAAAAATGAAGAAGAAAAAGGTGGAAAGTATACTTTCTACTGCCTCTCAAAGAGTTAACCGAACATTTGATTGAAATTTCACTCAACAATTTGGTAGCTGTTATTAAAAACTCTTTTTTTCAGTGTAGTTTTTTCAGTGTCGAATTTGATATCGATCATTTGGATTTGTTAGAGCAAAAGCATATGGTAGATAAAATCGACTGTAACAAAAAATAATTAAAATTATGTCATATCCATATGCGTGGTTACATATATTGGATGTTGCATAAACAATACAATAACCGACATTTTGTCTATCATATATTCCTATATGCGAAAAATTCACGACAAACTATCTTAACTTGCTCAATAGTTTCAAATCATCGTCTTCACAAGAAAAGCTTCATTTACCTATAATTAATAAAACAGAACTAAGTCAAACAGTGCAAAATCAGAACTGTCGGATATTAAAGTATATCTCGATATCATTTAGATGAGTGGTATCGAGACAAAATCTAACAGCTAAGAGACTGGTAGCGAATAATTATTGAACATGATAATCTTTATTTTAATCTCTAAGTAGATAGATGATCTGAAAATATAAATTGGTAGGTGAGATGTTCAGTACACCCTAAAACTTTTTTTAATTTTACAGTTACATTTCCTCTTAACATGTCATGTTATAATTAAATTTATATTAGTTATGAGATACCTTTATGAGATAGAGAAATATGTACTTTAAGACTTTTAAATAATTCTTTTTTTTCTTTTTTCAGAGTTTGTAAAAGTTCTTTTTCAAGGTTTTTAAAAAAATTATATATGGCTATCTCACCTATTCACTTGAAGGTTACAGAACAATTGTTATTATTTCTGAATAAATTTACATTTAATGCAAAAACCGAAGGATAATTCAGAATTTTTTTGACATTCTATTACAATATAATTAAAGATTTCACGTTAAAAATTTTCACAAATATTTTAAACAATATTTTTCAAAATGTGACTATAGCTCATTTTGCAATGTATCCTAATAAGATTCGTTTTACTGTCCAGCAAAGAGATCACTTCAAAGAAAAATGAAAGATACTGAAAGACATGAGCGCAACTTAAGTATAATTAATGCGAACGGTACATCACTCAGTAATGTAACGAGGAAGCACTGACTGGCTTACTGACCTTGTCCTTGTCGTGAATCTGGCCCGGTAGCGCGTGACCCTTGGTAGTCCATTTGCACAGGTGCTGGCCGCTGTAGTCCGAGCACACGATGTGGAAGCACGCGTGGCACTCTGCAGGACATAGAGAACCGCACATGCAGCAACATAGACTACTATTATCATCGCGCACAGTTCGTCTCGTTGCCAACCCTTCGTGGGTGGCTGAACCCCTGCCACCCTTCGCGCGACCGATCGAGGAGTTCGCGTCGACGCCCTCCGCCACAGCAGGCTGCTGCTGCTGCTGCTGCAGCTGCAGCTGCTGCTGCTGTTGCGCGCTACACCAACACATGTATCGATGAAAAGACACCGGTCTCGCGCACACCGGCCTCGTGAAACCGAGCTCGCTCTCAACACCGTCCGCCGTCGACGCCGCGGGCGTCGTCGCGTCGTCGCGCGTCGATGTCGCCGTACGCGATTGCAGCTGCAACTGCTGCAAGGATTGCTCCTCGAGTTGCGCGGTCGCAGTCGCCACCGCCACCGCTGCCGCCGCAGTTCCTTCCCGATGCTGCCTCGTCGCCTGATTATTATTACTGGTGGTGTACCACCTGGGTGATACATACGTCGCCGTCGATCTGGACGTTGCCCGCGTGACGTCGTACAGCTGACCGACAACATGGTCACTACCATTGCCGTACGTTGCGAGGATCGACGGCGCGGTAGCCGATCCAATAGCGAGACTCTGCATCTGTCGTTGCAGTTGCATGCTCGCGGAACCATTCGACGATGACGACGATGATGAGGTGGTAGACGACGGCGCCACGGCGCCGTTGGTAGCTACTGTCGTCGCCGTTGTGGCGGCCTTGCGCAGCATGTAGTTGTCGGAATCGACGGCTAATAATCGCGACATTACCGTAGACTTAGCCTTGCTGTCGTCGCCTGTTCCGGGACTAATCTTCGGTGAGCCTTTTGACTCGAGCCGGGAGGACATCGTTGTGATTTGCTTATCCAATTCGTCTGTGCAGATACCGACGATCGTCGTATTCGTGTTCGTCGACGTCGTCGTCGTCGTCATTGTCGTCGTCGACGTCGTCATCGTCACCGCCGTCGGCATTGATCCGGGAGAGAACAACTCCTGGATCCTCGCCTGGTGATGCACTTGCGTCGCGGCGGCCGTGGCGGCCGCAACGGATGCGCTCGTCGCACGCTTCATCGTTGCCGTGACCGATCATCAAGCAAGTGCTCGTGGCAAAACAACTAAATTTTCCTCGCTGATTTCCTCTCAACTGACGCGTTGCTGCTATTCGACCCAGGCGACGAGTCCTGCTCCTCCCGTGGGCCACCCAAGTCCCCCGACATCCTTCGAAGTCTTTGAGATTCGCCGTCCGGTAGTTACATACTCGATCGATCGCGATTCTCAATCATCGAAGATACTTGGATACTCAAGGTCGCTAGCATGATGAATCATCCTATGAATTCCCTTGTGCTTCGTTGCCGGCGTTATCTCAGGTTCGCTGATCCTGCGCACGGTGACTGTCAGCCCGAAGAAAATTCTTCAAGGCCGCGAATGTAGCATATTTATTCGGTTGGTCGATATCAGAACGATATCATTCTCTTACGATCGAGATCTCATTCCTTCAAGGATTCTTCAACGTGATCTAGCCGGCGATTCTTGGTTGTATCGGCTTCATCGTTATTATTAATAGAGGGAATGCGTGGATAAACTGATAGACGAACTGAGGGAGAGAGTGCGAATTACAAGGAGACAGACAAGGGAGAGAGAAAGAGAGAGAGAGAGAGAGAGAGAGAGAGAAAGAGAAACGAAGATACAGGAAAAAAAGAGAGAGAGATAGACAGCCGCTCCCGTGGGTGTGACCTCGTGTAAATTCGTTTTCCATAAATCTCACTCCTACCACATACTCTCCCGCGGTCGCGCGCGCGGCGCGCTCTCACACACGACCTTTGTATAAACGCCGAGATTCGCTGAGCCGAACGAAACCGGTTTTGTCAAGCAACGACACCGAGCGATTTTCAAGCGTAACCTCGCGCGAGCGTACGGGAATCCTCGTGGCTTATCGAGCGCGATCCCGGAGTAATCCCGGATGGAATGGAAGGCGATCGTCCGTCCGTTTATCTGGAAATTCGTCCCGGACGGATTAATCCGATGGAACGATGCTGCCGGATTATTCTCGAAGCAATTAATAATGGTAGATCAAGTTGAGACTTCAGGTGGATCCACGATGCGTGCGATCGCTCGGAAGAGGGATCCCTTGGCGCGTTCAATCGCACATTTCCAACCGATTTCTGAAACGTTGCCGATCACTCTATCCACTCGCAAGGATCCAGAATCGGCAGTTCTCAAAATGTACACGTGGAAGTCGGAGAGAGTCCTCGTTTCCGTTAAGGAAACCGGCACGGAGCGTATCAAGTGATCGCAAAACGATTGGATAGGGCGGTAGACAGACCGTCGCGCGAACGTGGAAGTCACTCGCAGATAATTGGAATCATCGTGGGCACTAATAGCTTTGAAACAACCGGCTCCCGTGTCCGCCGAGTCAGCGGCTCGTCAACTCGAGACGGGAGCCGCTTATCGCCCGGGGTTCGCGCTGATCAGCAAGTAGATCCTCTCCTCTCTTCTCCTCACTCTTCCCTCGCAGTTCTCCTTCCTTGCTCCCGTCGCTTCGCCGGCGTTCGTTGTCTGTTGAACGAAGCGAGTAAAACGTGGATCGCCTCTAATCTCCCTCGATACGACGGAGCTGAGTCAATGTCGATCGCGACACAGCTCGATCACGTACCACCGGATGGCCCATCAAGGACACTCCGGTTACTTCTTTTCTTCCTTTTGGCTATCTTCTGCCTTCCCCGCACCATCGACCGTGATTAAATCCACGTAGTACCGGATTGTTGATCAAGGACTCGTGTCTTCTCTCGTCGTTGTTGCTTACATTCGCTTTCTCCTCCGCAGGGATTTTGTTTTCTTTAATATCTCACTTCCCAGATCTTCTCAAGTTCCTTTGGTCTTCTGAATATAGGTACAATTGGAATACGTAGCACTAAATGTAGCACTAAATTCTTCGATCGAGAAACCGCTGATCGTTTTCTTTTTCCTGTCTGTCTCTTTGCAGCTCTTTCTCGCGCTTCGCACAACCGACCACTTCATTCGCCGGAACGGATCGCACCGCTCGTCCTTATCACGTCCACCAGAAGGCCGCGACTGCCAGCCGTTCGTTCGCGCACGGTCGTGTCTCGCCGGATCACCACCGCCGTCGTCTCGACGCTTTACCGACCGCGAGTTAGTGGCGACGGAGGAGTCAGAGTCGGAACGGAGTTCGTGTGTATCAAGTTGACTTGCTCGCTCACTCGCTCTTTCTCTCGCTATCTCTATCTTCCTTCCTCTTTCCCTCTCTCTCTCGGCCGGCAAGGTAGACTTCAATGACGGACGATCCTATTACCTCCTCTTCTCGCTGTCGACGATTCCGCGGTCGCTTCCACCCGGTAAAGCCGTCCACGTAAGGTATCTTCTCGACGTCAGCGCTGCGACGTCCAACCTCCTAGTTCTCTCTTCTCTCT
>NW_012130094.1:1940898-1957138 GCF_000143395.1 Atta cephalotes | reverse complement strand
TCTCTCAGTACTATTTCTCTTTTCTTTTTCTCTTTCTCTCTCTCTCTCTAGCCCTCTTTGACCCCCGCTCCGTCTGAGGTTCACTCTCCTACTCCAACTGCCTTTACTTGCCGCAGCGCGTGTAGCCAGCGATTCGCACGTTTTGGGCTTTCACTCGGACCGATCCATCGACGATGACGACAACGACGACAAGACCGGAGCAGTCAGTCTCTCTTTCTCCTCGATTCCACTCGCGGACATATGTACGAACGCGTGGCTCCCCGGGGGACCGTCTCTATGCGATCGTCTACAACCCGGAGTCTTTCAAGCACTTCCGTCGCCGCTGGACTCCTCTCCTGAGGGAGTCCCCGCTGGCTCTCCTTTCAACCAACTCTGGACGGACGTTCGTTCGTGTTCCCCGTTATTGACTCACATCGGCTGATCTACGCCGGCCTGAACAACACACCGCCTCGTCTACGTGGACGGCTTCTTCCTGGCCGCGGAGGAGAATACCACACCGCCGGCAAGGCGCACAGCTGACCGGCCGGTCCGCCAAGCTCGGTCAATAGCCATAGCCAGCCGCGAGCTGCTGCCGAGGGTAGCTCGTGGTTCAGCGCAACGACGCTTCGGCAATCTCCGACATTTGTCGGTTATTCCCGTGGCCTTTACGCTGAACAGACTCGTGCCGGAACGACGCCGGGGCCCCGAGCCATTCGTTTCGGTCCGATCGAACCGCCGGGAATGGAAATTTCCTGCCGAACATTCCTAGGCGACGAGCGGATCGACCGAGCTGGACGAACGAGAATATGCACTCATCGAGAATCACCCGTACTCCCGCTTCAAAATCTACGATATAATTCTAAGGAGCCTTTCGGCATCGAATCGTCGTGATTTGCCATATGATCCTAGTATTAGGACTCAACGGGTTGACCTCGATAATGATGAGAATTATATGAACAACAAAGACCGTTCGGTTCAAATAAGATTCGATTCTTCACTCAACAATCGCACAGATTTAATGAAGATTCAAAGATAACAGATTGGTTTGATCAAATTTAGACAAGATAAGAAAGATTGTCTTATCTTTATCAAATAAATTATTTTCATTTATCTTCATTGAATTAGTCTGTTAATCACAGAAAATAGTAAATGAAAATAATTTGGTGAATTTTGAACAATAGTTTTTCCAAGACATTAGGTATTCCTCATCGATCGCCTCTAACGAAACGATTTCGGGATGGCGGCGGTCTCTCGGAGCACCAAAAAACTCTTCGCTACTCGATGATCGTGTCTGATTGAGCCGGAGCAAGAAGTCGATGGAATCGCTTCTGGAATGTTGAAAATAAGATGCTTGACTGTGCGAGCACGTTGTGTTTGAGACGCATGCACGGGACGTGCTTTAAGGGGAACTCAGTCGCGCATTTTCTGACGTGCTCCGAAAGTCTTTGTCTCTGTAGTCTCTTCTAGAAGACCGGAAGACGTCAGTCCTGGAAAAACTGGAGCAGTTTTCGAGATTCATTTTGTCGCACGGATTTAGCCGGAATTAGTGAAAAGAACAAGTTGAAATCTCAAAAAATGAGTTTCGACTATTCTTCCCTTGCATTCAGTTTTTCGGGAACGACGACTAAATTTTCTAGACAAGCTTCTTATAAAAAGAAGATTGATATTGCTTCGATATTCTTCTGAATATATCCTTACGCACAGATTCGATTGCAAATAAAATCTCATTTTGAATTGTAGAACACGATCTGGAAGGATCTCTCGTTTCCACGCTGAGATCTTTGAATGAAATCTGGTTCAGAATCCGTTATGGCATCCTATCAATTTTTCTACAAAGCCGTGGTATCCATTTTTTAAATTGAAATCAATTTTTCAGTTTATCATGACGATAAGACAAATCGATTCTTCGTGATAACTTCACGCGCGACAGCTTCAACGATGAAAATTCGATTCGTTTCCATGCGAGTTTTTCGCTGTAGCTTGCTTTTTTTCGCGAATTATTTGTTTAACGAAACAGCGGCGGGCGCGCGCGAGAAAACCGCTTCGCAACGGATATTGATCGAGCAACGAGAGCGAGCGTTGACATGAATTTTATAGTTAACGTGGCACGCATGGCTGGCGGAGGTTGATAATGTGTTCAATCAAACCCACGCGTCATTAAACAAATAAATCTCAAAAACAAAGACAAATTTTGCTTCAAAATTCATAAAGCAAGATATACATATATCGATAATATATAAAATATAAAAAAAAAATAATTTTTTCCAAGTGTCTCGATATTATAAAAAGCAGATTGCTGATTTAATTGATTCAAATTAAAAAAACTTTATCGGCGTCGACGAAAAGATACCTCTCCTCAAACATTTATAATATTGTTTATATACATGATTTTACATAATACTAGTACAAAAAAAATTATAGAGTTGTTTTGCAACATTTATTATCAGAATATCTAGATAAGAAGAAACATTATAATTTATCAAAAAATGAGAATGCACTTGGAAAAAAACATTGTCCAACTTTTATCTGACATGAACGTTGACACTTCCTCAATCGATTATCTAATATAATACGATCCGAGCGATTAATGAAGAATTACTGTCGAATCATAATCAATCTACCAACTGAGGCTCATTCTTATCTAAGACCAGTTGCGATAAAGGATCGAACACTTATCTATAATCGTTCACATACAAAGATTGCTATTAAATAGACAATACGGCGCGATCGCGTAACGAGAGAACTATACATTAACTCTATTACGTGCATCAATAGAATTGACTCAATATTCTATTTTTGAAGTGTTCGATCCTTCTTATAAAACTCATTCGTGTCAGACACAATTCTGCCATTGTCGAGACAAATATAAATCTTTATAATATTTTTAAAGATGTTCTTTACGATATATTATTCAGCAAAGAACAACAATGAGAAATATATATCAAAAACCTGCTTGAAAACTTAATTAATGTAATCAAGATCAAAGTCATCCCAGATGTTTGATGATTAATAAAAGAATCATATTTAATTATATTTATATAAAATAAAGAGATCTGAGGATAACTCATTTTCTTCAGATCATCCTGTCTCTCTTTAATTTCTTCTTTATACAAAGGATACAAAGAGCTTCATCACAATGCTTTTAGTTAATTATATAATCCTACTTAAAGATACTCTAGCTATCTTTAAATCATATTCTTCATTAGTTCCAGATAAAAAAATTCATTGCATTAAGAAAAGTAAATATAATACAAGAATAACAAGATATTTGTTATTCTTCGCATTCAACGTTTCAAATTATTTTTAAAATCTACATGCACGTTGTTCAATACTTGTTATTATTACGTAATACATATAATAAAATAATAATACAGCGTGCATAAAATATAAAAATAAGCAATGTTATGTTACATTGTTAAGCAAATATATCCAATGAACATTTTTGAGTGATCCGAGAGCTTTGATTTTCCGGCCAGCTGGGTGGAAGAAAGCGAAGACCGGCTAACGAGGCAATTTAAACCCGAATTTTGAGGATGCCCTCAAAGAAAGGGAGACACGAAAAGGTTCTTTGATCAGACCTGTATACTTGATCGAGCGTTAATGTTGATACCTTTTCGATCGTTTGCATGAGATGCGTGCATTATTTTGTCTTCTTATTTTTCAAGCTGAGTATCTATCAATTGCACTTCCCCGCAACCTGCTATGAAGTTTTTATACAAACAGACCTGGGACTCGTTCTTATCGTAAAAGCGCGCTGCATGGAACGGGACGCAGGCGGGCGAACGAAGGGACAGGGAAAGGGACGTGAAAGTGAAAAGCGACTTTCCAAGCCAGCCGGTGCGGTGTGGCGAAGGGCCCCCGGCGACGAAGGATGATCGAATCCTGCGGACGAGCGCGCGTGCGCACCGCGACAGGCACGTCCTGTTCAAGGTCACAGGGCCGCCCACGCCGCACAGTCGTCCCTTCGCCCAGCGAAGACCCGGTGCCCTTTATTGAAATTCGGCGGATCGATTGTCGTGATTGTGCAAGAACGCCCTTCCTCTCTTTCTCTTTCTCTTTCTCTTAATGACGCGCCCTCTCGATAGTTGTGAGGATAGGTTTAAGCGTTTTATTTAGCGATATTAAGGCATTTTTATTTTAAAGATTATTCAAGTGCGATTATTCACGTTCATTGAAAGGAATTGTAACGACAATGATAACAATGACAACAATGTAAGACAATGGAAGGTTTTTCTCTTAGGGCATCTTTATTTCAGAAATGCGTGAATAGCAAATTTTATATATATATATATATGTATGGATTATTTAAAATGTCTATTATTTATAAGACTCATAAAATTTAAAAAAACAAAGAAAATAAAGAAAAAGAACTACAAGCCAAAAAATTATTTATAATAAATTAACATTGTTAATGTAGAAGTGGAACATAAATAAAGAAATGATTATATTCTTTAGTTAAGATTTAATACAATGTGCCAGCAATAAACAAACAAATTTCGATCGCGATCGGATCATTATCAATGTTAAAACATATAATATTATAAATGGTAAAAATAAAACATAATATATACTTCGCTCTCTCTAACAAACACAAAAACGATAACTTAAATAATATCAGATAATTGCAGTCAATAATTGATTAGCTTGAATAATATTCTACATATAATGTAAATCGGAGAATATAACGTATGAAAATGAATTTTAATCCTTTGATGTAAAAAACAAAATTTCTTCAATCAAAAATTAAAAATGTTTCTGGTGCAGAAAGTCTGTTAAAATTAGAGACAATGTGATAAGAGTAAAACATGTTGTCTCTTCGAAGGTGTTATGAAACATTATATTTTCAATATTATGGATTATTTAAAATATCTACAATTTCGCCAAATCATTAAATAGGCATCTAAAAGTCAAACAAAAAGTTATATAAAGTGTCTTTTTATAATTATACATTGTTGTTAAATTTCCAACTTTTCAAAAACTTTAAATATATATTTTGTACAAAACAATCTTTGAATTAGAAATTACATAAAGAAATAATGAATTCTTAGAATTGGACTTAAATACTTGATATAAAAGATTAGTTATTAAGAAATTTATACGTAATGTATGTGCGATATGATGTAGTGATGTGTCAATAACAGTAACGTATATAAGTATATAATCTTATTAAATCGATATAAAACAGACGATTTTAGAATCTCCTTACTTAATTTCCTTAATTAACATAAATTAAATAGATCTTACAGATCCAGCGCTAGTAACTGTTACAAATTTTGGCGTCAGTTTCGAAGAATTAATTATTTCGATAATCAGGAAATTTTTATTAGGGATAGTCTGTATTACAGATTATCTCTTAATTAAAAAAAATCGAATGCTATTAATGTTTTCTCTCCATCTATATAACGATAATGATCAACGATTGCATCGTTCGTGTCGGATCATTTTGCATTCTCATCTGATACGATTTGCAAAACGCACTGTAAATCGCGTTCCGCGATTTCGCAAGCCATTAGGTATCTCTAATCTCACGTGAGGCGCTCTCACGAATATCGCATCCAATAATATCCAATTTTGTACTGTTCAAACCGGCAGCTAAAATAACACCCGACAAAAAACCTGAAAATCCTGAATGCCTGTGGCGGGTGTTTGCCCGCGAATGAAGTGGCGCCGATTGATCGCAAATTCTATCGATCGTGACACGAATTAGCAAGTGGATCGCGATCGATCAATCGCGCATCCGCAAAATCTAAGATAGATCCATAGAGCGCGTTTTACTTCACTCATTTAATTTTAAACAAAATGAAAGAACAGATGCATATATAGAAAGAACAAGTTTACTGAAGTAAAAATTTAATTAGATACAGATTTCAAATAGTTTTGTTGGACTATCAAAATAATTATGTAGTATACTGCAAAAAGTTTTGACATTTTAACACTAATTTGAGCGTCTTATTATACATATATAATTATTTTGATAGTCTAACACAATTATTTTCAAATCTGTACCTACATAGCTAAATTTTTATATACTTTAGCAAACTGTTCCTTCCATGTAAACATAATTAAAAAAATCGAACGAGTTTATAAATACTACTATTGTTTTTACAATTTATAAGAATAAAAAAATTTATGCGTTTTAAATTTTACACACACATGATGATCTCGATTTAATTTAAAATCAAAGAAAGTATTTATCCCTTGTCATTGACAGAGAGAAAAGAACGTAAAGAAAAACAATTTTGTTTCTCCTCTACTCTCGTGTATACTTGTTTATCGAACTTAAAAATACCCAAAGATCCCAAAGGGTTAGATGCTTCCGTGTCACAGCCAAGATAAATAGCAAGGGAGAGCGCTTGTTTTCGAAGCTCCAGCGAGGTTGCAGCGCAGGTTGCATGTGTACACGTGATGCGTGTGGTACGAAAGTATCGCAGGAGCAAAATGGAGCAAAAACGGGCCGTCCACTCTGTATTATACGGGAGCGGCCGTCCGCATCGGTGCTGTGCTGTTGCATTTAATGATCGGCGGAAGCCGCATCGTGCCCGTGTTATGCGAGTGATCGTTACGTATTTTAATTTAAAGTATATATATATATATATATATATGCACAGAAGGTCCCCTCTCCAGGTTTGTCACGCTTCTTGTCACTTACAAAAAATTCCACGGAAAATAAATGTTTTACGATTTATCAAATCCAAAATCGTGAACTATTAATTGCTTCTGTCTTAATCAGTTATTTTTTTGCGTATTAAATCCGTGCATATTAAATTTACTATTTTTTTATTTTTCAACTTTTACTTTAGATTAGATTCTAAAATATTCAAACCCAATTTCAAATAATTAATTTTTGCATTTTCAGTTCGTCATGTCGAAACTGCCATTTTAAACTTTTAAAATTTTTGCGATCTGACTCCATATTCGTAATTATCGAAGTGGGACAATAATGCTTTAATAATATTTAATGACGTTTTAATGACGTCTTATTAACTTTAAAAACGTCATTAAAATGTTATTAAGACATTATTTGACATCATTTTACTACTTAGATATAGTGTATAGCAACTCTAAAAATTCTTTATATATTAAAATTCAAGAAATCATACGTAAGAAAAAAATGAAAAGATAAAATTATCTTTTAAAAGATTAAAAAAAATTAAATAAATTATATTAAAAACTAAACTTTTCACTAAAGTCAAGAATATTGGTACTAGATGGATGATAAAGTCTGTATTTTTCGTGAGTAAAAAATAATACAAACTAGAATAAAAGCTTAGTATAAGATTATTATAAGATTATTCATCCGTGTTTAAACTTTTTTTAAGATGACGAGCTCTAATAAATATTATAAGCCAATTGATGATACATTCCATATTCTCCTTATTCCGTAATTCTTTCAATCTTTTTTCTTCTTCAGTATTTTGTAATTTACATTTGTTCTGTATAGCTAAGAAACTTCTATTTATATCATAATTCGTGCCACTTCATGGTTAATAAATTTGTATCAAAGTAGTTATATGAATATTTATTACGTTTTTTTTTAAAAAAAAAGATTATCTTTTCCCTTTCTTTAATATTTCCTTGTAATAAATATAAACACTAAATATTTATATTTATTTAAGTCATTTATTTATTGCAACTAATAAAATTGTAATGAAAAATACTTATAGAAAAATTAACGAATTATTAGAATTAATTAATTCAATTATGTCATTTGAAAGCCACATTCAAGGGCTCCAAGCTAGGGCTAGGACTGAAGCCATAAAATTATTATTAATGTATTTCTCAAAATTATGTAAAGACAGTACACACCTGTAAAACTATCTGCTACCTGCAAATTTGAAATGCAGCTTTTATAACAACGCAACAAATATTAATGATCAGTGGCCACGTTATAATGTACAAGCACACTGTGAAGAAGTAATTTTACTAGTCACCAGAATGTAGCGCAAACTATATAAGATATTGTGGTATTTCAACTCCCACCTATTCCATAACCACCTCTTTTCTTCTATGTCTTTTGTCATACAAGAATCGATATTTTGAATATAAGAAAATTTTTTTATTATCTCTCTCTCTCCCTCTCTCTCTCTCTCTCTCACTCTCAAAAATACAATTATTTCTCATAAAAAATATTTTCTTTCTTTCAAGAAATATATAAATATTCCCAAAAGAGAATGTTTCCTCACTTTTACTTTTATGAAACACAAGTTACATATAAGAACATATTTTTTCCATTCGAGGAAACATATACGATACATATACATAAAAAGTAAAAAAGTTATTTTCCTAAATACCTTAAATATAATTATTAAATTACAAATTGTTTCTTGGAAACAAATTTTACTTAAAAATAATTAATTTTTTTTCCATGTACAAATTTGTTAGCGATAGAGTGACACGAATTATGATGTAAGTAGAAGTTCTTTAGCTATACAGAACAAACTACGCAGTACTGAAGAAGAAAAAAAGGTTGGAAGAGTTATAGAATAAGGAGAATATAGAATGTATCATCAACTAGCTTATAGTATCACTTTACATATTGAAAATATTTCATATATTTTAATGTACTCAATTAAAACCTATATTTTTTTAATTGTACGATACAGTAATATCTTTTTACATATTATTTAAATTGTGTCAATTATTTTTTTTTAAAAATGCACACGATAAATATGAGCATAACCTGATTTAAGTTCTAATCTCTACTATAGCCATTTAAATCGGATTTCCTCTCGACGCATCGCACTACTCATCAACGTCGTCACGCGTTCGCGGTATCGTGATTATCTTTCATCGAAACGTCGGCTCCTATCTACACGCCTTTAATCGTCGCTGTATATGAATACACGTGACACGTATAAAGACGGCATGACAATGACGAAGCTGGATTAAATCGATAGTCCACGAAAACGTAATAATTTTATGATGATTTTTCAAAACAGGTTAATGCCTCTTTTCTTCTTTTTATTAATTTATTAAAATAAACTGATTCTATTAAGACAGATAAAAAAATTCATCAATCTGCTCGATCACATTTTAAGTTTTCAAACACATTGCCATTACATCAACTTTTCAACTTCACTATCAACTTTTGCAAGAACCATGCGATTTAGACGAGGACACGATAAATGCGAATGCTACTTAGCAGTTTCGACGAGTGAAATTCAATCGTGCATTCGTTCGTGCTAGCTTAGCATTAATTTATCTGTACCGAGAAATGTCCATCATTACGTTACAAAAATCAGCTACTGTTATTATAACCTAGATTTCTATGTGTCTCTATTAAACACCCATCATAAGCAAGACTAAAGAGATGCGAAGGAAACAGTACATAAATGTGTGTGTAAAACTTTTTATCTGTTTATATAATTTATCTGAAGCATTATCTTCTCTATAATCTGACCTGGAGTATACTATTGGTAAAATCAAAACAGTTATAATTTCATAATAAATTTCATAATAAATTATGAAGAGATAGATAAGCGTAATTTATTCCAGTTATTATATTTAAAGTTTACAAAAATACAACAAGAATAAATAATGAAGTAATTACGTGTAGTCTCTACAAAAAATATCTGATTCGATAAAGTCAATATTTAACAATTTTATACTTTAAATAAAAATTGTCTGAAATTTTATCCGTTAATTAAAAAAACTTTTTTAAAAAAACATGTCTTCTATTTTTTTATTGAAATAATTTTTGGTCCAGATTCTAAATCGTCGACAACCTTTTGGTATTATTTTCAAGTGCAATGTAGAAAAATGATTTTTTCATAACTTTCCATTTTGATACAAAATACTTGTAACATATCACAGTTAAGTACAATTAAGAATGTACAGAATCTTCGAGACATCCTTCGCGAGATGCAAAAATTACCCCGTTTAATCACGGAAAAAATTAGACAGCATCGACACGATGCGAGAAGAATCGAAATCCACGTTATCTTTTATCTCGATCATGCGCGAATGTTGCACCGCCCGTACACCTCCCGCGAATCGATCGGACTTTTTAGCGAGGATTATCGTTGGTGCAGAAAGACGTCGCATCCGATGGATCGTCATATTGCAATTTACAAAATAGCGCGACGAGGAGAGGAGCGAGGAGTCGTTAACGCATCGCGTTACAATGGCGTGACGTTATGTAACTCGCCAAACTACCGTATACCTCGAAATATCGATAATTAGACATGCAATCGCCATCGATGACGAATCCCTCGGTTTACCGTGGTGATATTTATCAGTGTTCGTAACTTTCTTAAAATTTTGCCGAGCGGCAATAATTTATTCTCTGTTGTTGCCGACTCAATTATTTATCGAGTAGCGAGAAAGAAAAGGAACAATTTAAGCGAATAAATTGAGATGCCTTCAATAAATTTAATTTAAATCTTGTCGTACACAATACAAAAATAATTCAAATGACCGAATACCAAATATTAATTGACGCATATCCACAGCTTGCAAAAGCAATTAATTAAATATACAAAGTGCATCAATTATCGTCTAATTAAAAAGATAAATAAAAGCTGTTATCTCGTTCTTTGAATACACAAATAAATATGATTTTTTTTTAATTTATTTTATTCTTTAGTTTCGCTCAAACGGATTAATTCAACACTAATTAATCTGTCATAACCATCGACGAAATAATGAGGCATAAAGATTTAAATGACAATTGTCTGTGGAAGCCTTTCGATCACAAGTGGCTCTTCCTCGATCCTTAACCCGGGGAATCCCGAATTTCCCATAGCAACGTGACGGTGCACTCCATTACCCATGACCTCCGCGCCCCGAGCGCGCCTCCGCTGCGCTGCCTCTGTATCTGCGAATCAATGCAGCTCCGTCGCGTGCATCCCGGCATTCCCCGAAACGCGGCCGTAGGCTAATTGCAACGGAAATTACGACGAAAGAAAATCGTGCGCGCGTCCACGTACGCCACGCCATTCGCCGCGCTCGTTGTCGTCGTCGTTGTCGGAAGGGAGGTTCGCGTTTTCGAGGCGCGTTTTACAAGCTAAACCTCTACCTCTTACAAGTCACACTGATCGATTCCGTGAAATAAAAAAGGGAAAATAGGGAAAATTAATTTGACGTTATAAATTAATGTAAAATTTAAAAATTTATCAAAAGTGAAATTGATCACAGAGAATTCAGTTTGTGACAATTCAAATGTAGCTCATATTCCCTATTTATCAAAACTTGAATTTTGCATTAGAAAAATCATATTTGTGTTTAGCTATGAATAAAGTAGAAGGTAAACGCCATTAACTGACATTGCACGCTCATTATTATGTAATAGTCCTACAAACTACTTTCGTATTAGACGTATGAAGCTTGTTAGATAGCTGAATCTAATATTAAATGCGACGCTAAATAGATGAAGGAATAAATACCAACTCACATTTGCAGTGTACCTCGAGTGTTTCTGGTTTTTCAACCTTCGTTTGTGACGCTAAAAAATTCGCATAGCCGGCAATAAATCGTGAGTAACCAAAAATTTTTAAACCTTAGCGAATAGAAAGAGGTACATACCGCAGTGATTAAATAAAATATATTCCAGAATGCACCGGCAGATGTAATGAGATCGAGCAAGATGATAATCGAATTTGGACGATGATCAAATTCTCATCACGGATCGATCGAGATTTATTTCTTTGTGATGCAATATATCATGCATTTCCAACCAGGATAATTAATATATCTAAGAAGTGAGAAAATTTGATATGTGTACAAAAAAGTTTTATTGTATGATTTTTTTCTTACTTTCGTGATTTTCTTAAAAAAAAAAAAAACTGCATACTCCTAAATGATTCTGATGAACATTCTGATATAAATTAAGGAGTCTGACATCGAGATATAAATGGTTTATATCGAATGATGCCTTCAAAAAATTTCGACAATTTTTATTTAACATAAACGTTATGGGAATGTTTTTTACCAAAACTTCTGTAAAAATTCTGTTTACGTGTAAAAAATTATATATTTAAAGAAAAATATATTAAATTTTAATAAATATTTGTTTAAAGTGCCAGTTAAATATTTATACTAACTGTAAACATATATTTATTTGGTAAAAATGGGTAAGAACCCATTAATTTAATTATTAAATTTTTTATTCAGCAAATATTTATTTCCCATATTCAAACGATTATTTATTAAAATTTAGCGAGTACATTTTCCCCTCAGTGTACGAAATGTTGTTCTATATTAGAATACATGTATTTGTTTAAACGTTTATTTTTAAGAAAGGCGTATATTTAAATGCCATTATGTATCACATGAATTCAAATTGACGATAAAAGCGTGTATAGATCATTATGTTATATAAGGCATTATACATACAAAAAAATGATAAAAAATTAATTATTAGACAATGCATTTTGTGCAGGAAAAAAATACAATCTGTATTAGTGATTACATTAAAACATACATTAAAACATTAGCATAGAAAAGTACTCAATCGATATTCATTATTAACTTGTTCGAGGCAGAAGTACGCTCTCAAATATGGGAGTAAAATAGATTCACAAAAACCGCCTCGGGCAAACTAAAGTACGCATTTATCGACAGACGTCGAAGGATAAAATAAAGTCCAGACTATTATCTTTCATTAATTCAGATAAAAATAAATTCTCGAGTGCTGGAAACTAATGCAAAACAAAAAACGTCTTGAAGTGATTATGAAATTATGCATTTATGAATAGATAAATACTGTAATTAATAATCAACTTTTAATTAATAATTAATACATACATCTCTCTCTAACGAATCAAGTTGCCAATAGTAAAATACGATTTCAAAAGAACGCCTCGAGGAGAAGCTTTTAATTTAAATATAAAATAAATAATTAATTTTTACTAATGCGATTCATTAATTAATTTAGAAAATAAGAAATGAAATATAACATTAAAACGTGTAAAATTAAAGAATACAATTATAATTAGTTATATAGTTATATATAATTAGTTATATAGTTAGTAAAATATAAACTAATATATTTACTAAAGTCAACATTATATTAAATAAACAGAAAATCAAAATTTTAAATTATTTTAAATTTGATTTGTAAAACTTGATTTACAATAAAGAATAATGTGATAAATTTTCAGTTCAAAATTTTAATAAATTTTAATAAATTAACAAAATTTAACAAAATTTTAATAAATTTACAAAATGAGAGATTAAAAATAAAATTCATAAAAAATAGTGTATTTTTAATTCATTAATCTGTCTTCAAAGGCATGAATAAAGCAGAGGCTGTCAAGGGCAGTTCCAAGACGATATAAGGATATGTCAATGTGAAGACAATGCTCCAAAAGAGGGAACTCGCTCGCGCGAACTGGACGAGTTAATTTTAGTTTAATCGACCGACTTGATACCGAGCTCGCGTACGAGCAGCAATGCACGTACACAACGGTGAACTATACAAAGTGTCACCGAACGAACGCGTCCCGAGAACAAAACGCGTCTTCGATAAATATCGACAATCACAATCAATCAACAAAAATTACGTTTTGAAAAACATCAGAACAGAATGACGAAAAACTGAAAAATATTACAATATATTATACTTTTATAATCGAGCGTGTGTGCCAATGCACTTGGCGCGGCATCTTACGTTTATGTAAGACGGCAAGCAGCTAATTACAAGTGGCCAATAAAGCATGCTGTATTATATTAATATCAGTATCAACGATATCTCAATAACCGAGAAGACTAAGAAAAAAAAATATCTCAGGAAATATCTTACAATATCGTGTGATCGATATGCCAGAAGATATACACGGCCATTAAAAAGACAAATTGCATATCGCGACTATACATGCGTCGGCGGATTACGTGCATACGTGCACATCGACGTGAGTCTCATTTTCCCCACCGTTCAATCTATTTCCGAGTCTATTTTCCGACCCTTGGACAACGAGCGACGTCATCGACGCCCAGGATACGAAATCCTTGACAAGCATAGCAGCTGGCCAAGGCCGACATTTCAGCGTGTCGAGTGCGGTAGCGCGTTGAGAGAATTTCAGAAGTGGTTCTCTAATATCGATTAGAACTCGACTGAGGATAGAGGTATAACTGAGGATTTAGACAAGCGAATTTATTCAAGACTTCGTGATCGCTTTATCATTTTGTTTCGAGTTTAGTGATTGATATGATTTTGATAAAGGAAAATCGAGCTTATTTTTAGGAAAGCTTTGGAGAACTCGCTCCTGAAATACGTATAAAATCTGAATTTAATTTAATCATCAATTTTTTAAATTAAATCTTTGTCACAATATTTGAAATGAAAATTTTTTAATATTATTCTTTGATATGACATGATTTCTTTTATCATGTCGTTTGAAAAGTTTATTATCGTGCTAATTATTCGTGTTTTACTTAATACATGCAAAATCATACAATATACTAGTATAAAACTATAGGTATAAAAATATAATAAATAAGCAAAACAAATATCAATGCGCGAAAATCAATGATATCAGTCATGTCATTTTAATTATCAAATTATTTATGATTCATAATTTTTCTGAAAATCATTTTCCGATACTTCAAAGATATTATAATTTCTAGCAGAGTCCAAAAATATTTCCTTCCACGAAAGGAGTTCTCATTCTTTCCAAAATGGAAAAAAACCTAATTCAATCAAAAAAAAAAAAAAAATTTACCGTTGTATCGTTTTGAATACACCTCTTTTTTTACACACCCACGTAAAATCGAGATTACTTCTCAGATAGGATTTTACGTTATCCATGAATGTAGATCATTCAATTTTTCGATCTGCACGCTTTCCCTCCAATCCGGGTATGATCCATACGCACATCAGTCTTCAAGGGAATGAGATAACCGGAGTTATGGCGTATAGATCATCGCGCTAAAATCGGATAAACGGATGCCAGTTGAATTTCCAAAAAGAGGAGAGACAGTGTCGCAATGCAGATCTCCCCCTCGTCACGATAAAAATGAAAAAGTGTCGCGCGATCTTCGATTTTTCCCGAAATAATTCCGCCTCATGACTCCATCAGAGTAGATCACAGACGCCGGCATTGTTAAGACGCTACGCGAATAAGATTAACCTGGTACGGCGGACTCTTGTCCCGTTATCCGATGGCAGAGAGCAACGAGACTCGTGAACATTTATCGCTATGTAAAGATCACAGATATCTTTATGTACACGTGTCCAATAAAGTTATTATTGATTTGTACACAAGTTTTATTTACTTTTGTAAGTAAAAAAATTAGCTAAAAATTTTTAAATATTTAAATTAAATATTATTTTGTATGTGTATGAGATACTTGATGTCTGTCAACTAAAGTCGATTGAAGAAATTAAAAGAGATATTATATCTCTACATGAGGATAAGATTAAGATGTATGGATGTCATTACATATAAATAAGACAATTTCATTGTCATGCCGTAAAAGAAAAAAAAATTAAAAACGTTTAATCTTTATCGTTTATTTTTTATCTATAAACAAATAATAAATCGAGATCGCAACATTTATTATTCGTTCGTAGATAAAAATTCATGAGTATCTATATTTTTCCGGATCTATGAATTATTAAAATGAAGACACTTAAACTGATTAAGACTGATAATGTTTAATAAAAAAAAAATAAAATTAAGTGATACCGTATCGATATAAACAAAATCAAATATACTTATATCACGCACGCACGCACGCACGCATGCATAAATACACATATACTGTGAGCAAAAAGTATTCGTACAAAGAAAATATTTTTTAAAAAACTTTATTTTTAAAAAGTAAATATTATTCAGCGAGAAAAATGAGTTATCGAATTGATGTCGAATCGATAATGAAATATGATGATTTTAATATCAATTTAATTCGATTCGACGTTTAATTGACGATCATTTCTTGTTAAATAATTAACAATTTATTCATAAAGAATAAAATACTGTATGTTTCTTAAAATTATATATAACAAAAAGATTATTATGTATTAATTATAAAAAATATAATCTAAATATATAATATATCATCTAAAAAATAAGCGAAAATTAAAAATTGTATTATTTGAATACTCAAAAAGTTATTCGTACAGATGAGAAATTTAGTTTCTAAAATCAGGAATACATGCGAAGCTCATTTGTTTATGTTACCAGAATGTTATGTTAACAGAATGTATTTATTGTATAAAATTGCTAATTAATGTTTATTTTCTACAAATAAGGCTTTCTTATAACAAATTTCCTTATTTCCAAATTTCCAACTTTTACTTTTTGCTCTCACTGTATATATA
>NW_012130094.1:1927912-1938983 GCF_000143395.1 Atta cephalotes | reverse complement strand
AAAGAAATTATGATTTGAACATAATTTGTTTAAATCAAATAAATTTTATTTGATTTAAAAAAATAATAATTAAATCAAAGAAATGACGTTCACAAATCAAAGAAATTTCTTTTTAATCATATAGCAAAAAAAACATTTCTTTAAATCGAAGAAATCTTTTCTCTGGGTACATAATTAGTCAATTCTTACAACTACAACAACCACTTACAACAACTACATTTACGCAATTATATAGAATGGACTTTATAAATTTAAGATTACGAAGATTTTTGTAGAACTTGAAGATTCCCTCAAGAAGATTCCCTTTTAATATATTGAATTTTCAAGTCTTCAACTCTTTCGAGACAGTCGTAGTATATAAATTATGTAAAACCACGTTTTTAAAGGACGCTTCAATATATTTGAATTCTTTTTCTACAATTTCGTCCACGTCCCTCTCTAATAAAATTCTTAAATTTTATCGCCCGAGTTTTAAAGTTCAAGTTACGTCCATCATAAACGATAGTCCGTTTCGTACAATGAGGGAGTCGAATGCAGTCCTGAGGTCGTGCTGCATCTCGATTTACACCAATGCGGGCTAAAGTGCAACATGTGCCGGTTGCATAAACCGAGAGAGAGATGAGAGGAAGGGTTTGAGGTCGATCGTTTGGAATTGCTCGATTAAGGCCATAGACTGCAGGCCTCGCTATCAAAAGACTATCGTACAAGATATGTGCAGTGAAGTGCAGTGATGCATCGAGATTGCCGGCACGGAGATACATTCGCCGAAGAGCGATAGAAGGTTCAACGAATTTTCGCTAAATCCACCGAAAACTTCGTATCAAAGTTTGCAAAATACCTCTAAGAAAAACCTCATCTATTTTTATGTTGTTCGCGTAAATTTCGAGTAGATTACACTTACATGGTTATCGCAGTTTAAAAATAAAAAAATAATCTAAAAAGAAACATGTTACCTTTTTTTCACATATCTTTTAACGTAAAAATTAACAACTTATGCATGTTCTTATACCAATGCAGATTAATTGTAATTTCGCTTCAACTTATTCTTTTTTCTCTAGTTCTAAGAATTAGAAAGAGATAATAAGTAAGTTGAATCAAAATTAAAGTTAATCTACATTGATAGAAACGAGCGCATTGGAGTTTTTTCGAATTTATTAATTTCAGTAGACAATAAGGACACTTGCAACAGCGAATCGATGCGGAAGGAAGAAATTTGTCATTTCAAGAAGATCGATTAGGGCCACAGAGTTTGCAGACAATGTCAAGCAGCTGTCAAAAGGCTATCGAGTGAAGTGAAGTGAAACGATGCATCGCGCGTGTGCGAGGAAAAAGTTTAATAGTTAATACAAGAATTTGATCCGCGATATAAAGCAGACCATTTTCATTAGGGCGTTCATTCACGCATAAATAATCGAATCACGTTATGACTGATATCGCATAATTACTTATCGCATAATTAGGTATTAAAAAATTACATGTATTATAGAAAACTTCACTGAGAAAAATGATTTTGTTATAGGAACAAATCAAGGGGAAGCAAATGTGATATTTATTTAAAAAACGATCTATTTATTATAATTGCAAATTAATTCGTCAATGTAACAAACAATCAATAGTATCGCTAACAAATAAGAGGCTCATATATATATATATATAAAAGTTGTAGATAGTTGTTCAAATCGTAAGAAATTGACCAATTTCAAGTATTCTCCCTATATTAGACTGTGCTTGGTCGGTTTTCTACGACTTAAGATTCCACGATCATCTATGAATTCTATGTAAACGAGCCCAAAATCTATCCAAAAGATAGGTTAGATTCTACATAGTTTGCTTCGTTACTAATTGGTTGGCGTTACTAATAGCAGACTAGCAATCACAACAACAAAATTTGTTGTCACATATTTACCGATCACCGGTTAAAGGTACTGGTAACTTATTAAATTAACAAAATCTTTTCTCTCAGTGTTATCAACAGTTTTGATACCTCTCTTTTCTCTATTGTAAATATCTTTTATAAGGAATTTGATACAATCATACGTTTAATTTAATTAATTTTATTGTTTCATTTCTATCTGTTTATCATACAATTATTCTCACAATTGATCAACTGTGTAGCAGTTTGATATTTGAAAAGAACAGAAAAAAGTTAATTTGTATTTCTAACTTAAGTTTAATGCATGTAATAATAATAAATTCTCATAAATTTTAATTTAAACATTTGATTAAAACTAGTAATACGTCTTTATTTCTCACGGCTGGAAATTTGTCAGGGAAATGGAATCCTCAATGCGATTACGTGCAGTTGTATATGTGGATGGGACAAAACGATTTTCAGGCAGGGCTGGCGATAATTGCGCGGCCCGAAGCGCAACAGTAAATCGTACAAATGGTGCAGAAGAGAAAGGTTTTGTCGTTGGAAATCGGTCGATTAAGGCCATAGACTGCAGGCACTGCCAATCAGCTATCAAAAAGCTATCGAGCGTGTGAAATGAAGTGCGGCGATGCACCGCGGATATGACAAACCGACGTGGAAGTTAGTCAGAGAGATAAAACGGATATAATAATTTCGCTGTAAACTCTCTAATTTCTGTGCTCAGGTTCTATTTTTTTTATGGTCAAAAGAGAGCACACGGAAACGATTTTGCTGAAATACCTGAAAATTTAAATACAGATCTGAAAATAATTTTCTTGGATTATCAAAATAATTATCCAGAAAATTCAAGCAGGATGAGCAACGCTACAAGTTTTAACATTCGAGTAGCAAAAAGCTTGAGCGTTCTACATAATTATTTTGATAATCCAACAAAATTATTTTTAAATCTGTATTTACATTGAGAAAAAATTATTTGGCTTAAGTGGTCTTTTATTTATTTATTTTTTTTTTCATTAAAAAATGTATGTATTTAAATTAAATATGACATGTATGACTTAAACACACATTTGAAAGAAATAAAGACAAACTAAGTTAATTGAAAGAAATAAAGGCAAACTAAGTTAATTTAGTCAAATAAACAATTTTTTATATAAGTAAATTTTAGGTACTTTTAGCAAAATTGTTTTTCCGTAGATACATATCGCAAAAAGTAGTAGGCATAAAGATACTTAAAAGTTCAAGAGTATAGACAAAATTGATAAAAATCATGTTTTAAACTGCTAATCGATCGAATGTTTTGCCATATTTTAAACATGTTTTTTTATAATACTGTTTAAGCATGTATGAAGCATTAAAAATATATTTGAAGAAGAAAAACAATGTTTTATTCTTAAAAAGAAACATAATCTCTTATCAATCTCTTATCCTTGCGTTAAGAGTCTGATAATATACTGAAAATTTGTTTGTATTTCACAAATTATTCATGCCTACATGTAAGATAAATATCTTTTTTAAATATAGAAAAATATATAGAAAAAATTCTTACTCCATAAAGATTTAAATATTCAGTAAAATATACTTTTTTTTATATTGTTTGCGCTGAACTCCTGAATATTTTTATAACGTGGTTTTTTCATGAAGCAGTCAAAAGAGACAAAATACACAAGCTTCTACGCACAGATAATTTTCAAAAGTAAAATTTCCATATATTATATTAATATATATAATAAAAATATTGAAGTTTTAGAGAGAAAGAGAATATATTTTTAAATATCAAAAGATTTAATAGAAAACCTTCTTAAATTATAAACCTTCGAAAGATATATATATATATATATATATAAGATAAGATAGTCGTTCAATATAAGAGTGATAGATTTTCACTGTCACTTGATAATGAATAATGATCAAAGAGCGCAATTCGATATCTACACAGGATGCAATGACAGACTATATATATTGTTGCACGTAATCTATCGCATGCAAACGGCGAAATGTAGCGTGACCGATACATCAGAGACAACAGCGTGAAGGATTAAGGTTTAGTGCAGGTATCGGCTTTACTACGCGGCCGGTAGAGAACTACGCCACTACGCCTAGTAGCAAATAATTGATTGAAGTCATCCTTGAAGTCAATGAACAGTGGCACCATTTTTAGCCGTCGAGTGATGAACTTAGATCGTGCTGTTTGACCCAATATTCGTCGCGTGGTGTTCCGTTGGCCGATCGATCATTATCGCAGACACAGCGAGCGGATAAACATCTTCTTGCACGCTATAATCTCGATTGTTATATAAAAATATAATTCATCGCGATGTGCGATTTTGTCGATAACTCGTTAATTAAAATATGAATATGCTTCTCTGAATATCGATATGTCAATGTTAAAATATTCGAATAAAGATTAAAATGGTTTGATTTTTCCTTATTTAACTATCTGATATCGTAAAAAAAAAAATATATATATATATATGTACTCATCGTTAATATTTTGATTTATATTTTTAAACATTTGGCATATGCGATGTTTTTATTATAAAAATTATAACTAAAACAAAGAAAAATGAATTTTAATTTTATAATTAATAAACTAAAATCCAAGTTGTTAAAAATGTAGCTCGTATTACGTTAAAACGAGCAATGAGAAAGTCTTGCAGCAAGTCAAGAACCCGACACTTTCGTGGCGGTCAACAGCCGTAGTTGTTGCGACATACGCCATTTTCACCTGCGCCGCTACACATACACCCTAACAATGCATCCGTCGACACGATTTTCCCCCCCGAGAGATTGACTCGTTTACTGATATTCTTACTTTTATTTAATATGCATTTGCGCTAAACGAGGCCATTTTTAACACTAATCATAGACTATTAAATCATAGACTATTAAATATAAAAATATAATTAAATAATCATATTTAGCGTCAAATCGCGAAAACATGAATGATCAAATTTACGTAAATCACAAATAACGATAATTAAATAAACTGTTACATTCTAATTCGTAGACATGTGGATTTCTGATTATCGAGAGACTTCGTTCATCTTTTGCATAAATTATTTTTTTAATTCTTAAAAAGTTTCATTTGATACGTGCTGTTTTAATGTTTCCGAATCTTATTATCTTAATTATCAATTTGAAAAATGTTAAAAATAGTAGAATGGCAAATATGCATTCAATTGATTTTTTTTTGTCATATACTTATTCATATTCGATTTATGTTCGAAATAGAAAGACGCGACAGATGATTGAAGTTCTTATTAAGAATAGAAATTTAAATATATATATATAATAATATATAATATATAAGCGTGATATAAACAGGTGCAATGATACCGATCATAATGCAATACGCAAATTAAAAATTAAATTGAACGTCGTGTTGAACGTGTAAAATGTCGAGTGAACGTAAGAAACATCGAGACGAGAAGAGGCAACCAGATTTCGATGTTGAAAGACCGAGAAGTGGGAAAACTCGCGACTTGCTCAGCCGGAAATCGCGGAAAATCGAAAGAGAGGAGAGGACCATGGGGGGAAACCGGGGAGGGAAAATGCGAGGCGCTTGCGCGACGGCTCGTTTCCATGGCTTCGTAACGTTTCACGTAGCAACGCGAGGACTTTTGACCCCGTTCGATTGTCCTTCGAAACAGCTTCGTGCGCCGAGGAAGCGAAGCGCATCGCAAACCCACGATATTTCTTTTTTTTTTTCAGCCTTATTGTCAGCAACTGACGGAGTTGTCGATGCATCGCGATGCGCCCTCGACACACGAACCGCGAACCAACACGAGGATAACGAGCTCCACGAGAGAGAAATATTTTTTAATTGCCCCCAAATCAATTGTGTTAGAAATCGAGTAAACAAGATATTTGCCAATAAGCATAAATATATTAATTTTGTAATTAGTAATTAAATTGATAAAATTCTAAGAACTTGAATTTCAGGGAAATAGAAAATACTTGGAGAAAGAAACGTACTAACTATAAAATTATAACTATATATAAATTTAGTATGTAATTTATATACGTAGTTGAATAAATTAATGTTGAATAAATTAATATATAATTAAATAATTACTATTTTATAGTTGCTACCACTGTTTCGTCCTTTTCTCTGAGTGAATCACAACAGTTATTTTTCAATTAATTTGATATATTTCATATTTTATTTATATTCATAGTTATTAACTATATATACATTAAAAACTAAAGAATTGCGGAAATAATTCAATAATGAAATAATTAAATAATGAAATATATATTTACATAGACATGCCATAAAAAATTCATATTACGGATAATTTACGTTCAGAAATGTAATCACAGAAATTTATGTTTGTAGAAATCGAAAATTCGACAAACACGTATAATTCGCGAGTGATAAAATATAATGCGTATACCACGGTGCATGCAGTTTTGTCTCCACTCGCAATTTTTCCGACTCCGGACTCGTCTCACGTTTTAATGCACTTATGGGATTTATCTCAGAACACGCAATAAATTCTTCTTTCCGTCTCCCCGCCACGCCTTTTCGTATCTCTCGCGCGCGTTTATTCCGCGAAGGTATTCCGTTGACACCGGTCGGAGATTTATGCCGAAGCAGCTGATCGCAATTTGGCAAGAAGCGTGCCCCCACGAACGCGTTTGTACACTGAAGCGTGAAAATTTACCAGAATGTGTACGCGCGAAAGCGAACACGACCAATTAAATTCTCCTGAACGTTTCGTGCACTCGATCGTGCAAACGCTACGACGACATTTAATTACTCGATCAATTAATATTTTATCTCGTACGACTTCCGTCTTACCAACAGAGTAAATGTATTATCCAGTACAATTACAGAAGACATACAGTTGAATTACTGAAGACAAAATAAAAGAGAAAAAATGGAAAAGACGCGACTATCTCATCTCCAGAACGTGACTCTTTAAGACTCAGTTTCATCAATGTAAGATTAATTTTATAATCTCGAGTATAATTTATTCTATCTTTTCCTAATTTTTAGAATTAGAAAAAAACTAAAAACTAAAAAAAAAAACAATAAACCGAGATTGAAACTAAAAAAGTTATTTCTTCCATGTATGTTATGCATATCACGTGATAATAATCAAAAGCATACTAAATAAAAAAGTATCAAATTGTTGAATCGTGATATACGAATATTTAGGTCAATCAAAACATGTCTACCGAAAATAAAAAATCTGAATAATAAGCATATGAAGTCTAGCTTTAATAGATTCTACAATTAACATCATATTATTCTTTTAATTAAAATGTCGATTACTCCCTAAATTTCTTGGAGTTAAATCTCACTCCAAAAGAGTTAATATACTGTTATTACTAAAAAAAAAAGTGCACTTTTAAATAAGAGTGGCAAATTTTCACATGTGAAATGTTACTCCAAAAAAAAAGTAAAAATTTGTCATTTTTGTTCAAGAGTGCACATTTTTCACTTTTTTTTCAATAGTGGTAATATTTTTCTTCTTTTGGAGTGAGATTTTACTCTAAAAAAATTTAGAGAGTACACTTAGATACAAAATCAGCTTGATTTATAAAAGTTGCAAACGAATAATTGATATTTGACTTATAATAAATATTTTTAAAGAAAAGTTAATCAATTTTCAAAATTAGAAACCGTTGTTTATTAAAAATCTATAAAAAAATTCTTTGAAAATTCCTGGATTTTCCACATATTTTTATTCAAAATTCTAAGATTAGAAATTTTTTAATACAACTTTGAAATAAATTGGAGTGCAAGCAATGCAAATAAATTATATTAAAAATATATTAAAAATTAGTGGAAGACAAAGACTATATCTATCATTTTCTACAATGAAGCCGCGAAATCTGTAACATAATACAGAAAAGATTTACTATTATATAATATCAAACTTTTTCGCTGAGTATATTGTGTTCTACTATCAATCTTTATTTTTTAAATGAAAACCTGACAAACTCACAAAATTGTTAAATATACACAGATGTGTATTTATTGCTAGCTTTGTCAACATTTTTTATTGTCAAGAAAAAATGATTAAAGAAACAATGTTAAAAAAAAACAGAATGTAAATTTAAAAGTAAAATTTCAAAAAATTGCATGAAAATCCCTAATTTTCAAGATTAAAAATATATTGCCAAAAAAAAAGTTCAGATTAATGAATTTAATTTAATTTGTATTAAATTGACTAAACTACTTACTTATATTGACTACAGCATCATTAAAAACTGTGTTACAGATTTTAAAAAACAACTATGAACTTAATATTATACGATTTCATAATAATAATTTCGTAATTTCTTAATAATTCAATTTATTTCGACTATAGCTTCTAACATCATGCAATTTTTGTTTTCAATTTCAGCATAAACACAAATATTTCATAAGGGTATAAAGCGAAGTGTAAAGACAGGGCTGTTGCGTCTATAATTTCTGACGATGTTAAATGTTAGATTTTTTGCGTCGAAGTTACCAAATCTACCGTCCGTGACTATTATGTATTCCGAAAAAACAGATTGAATTTCGCAGCGTTCGATAAGCAGCTCAGCAATTCGTCGTTTGATGCAAATGCGAATTGCTGTCGCGTGGGCGTACAAATGCGTCTCGCTCGCTCGCTCGCCGGCTCCGCTTGCCCATTCGCGGCTTCATAATCGAACACGCCGATTTTCAAGGATTACCACGTGCCAACGCTATTCCTTCGCGAGCGAAACGACCGCACTTGCACGTCACTACTTCCAGGGAGAGTGAAACACCTCGACCGTGTAAAACCGCCGTCGCACACGCGCGAGCGAAATTACGTCGAGCGTATACGACAATTTTTGCAGCAAGAACAAGCAAAGCTGAGAGCACGATTAACCCTCGGCGCTCTCGAAAACCGGATCGCGCCGGTTTTCGTAGTATTTTTAGAAAAAATAACTTTGCCAAAGTAGACTTGTTGCCGCACATAAATATTAGTAAATCATCGATGCAAAAATTTCAATACGTCGTACGCAAGATTTAACACCTGAGAGTCAAACTGTCATTTATCACCAAACAATAAATCGTTTATACATTCAGAAAAGAATATGAAATGAAGATGATCATTACGGAAAGAAAAAAAAGAGAAAATTTGTGTACTATAATTGCATAATAAAATATTATGGTAGAAGCTCCATTTTTGTAATTATTACATCTATAATGTTATTAATAATAATTATATTTATGATTCTATGCATATAAAAATATGTGATATTTCCGAAAATGATTATAAATTTTGCAATCATTTTCGGAACAATATATATTTTTTTAATACATAGATCTATGTAAATATAATTAATTACTAATATTATAACAGTAATAATTATAAAAATAAAGTTTCTTAATCAAAATTTTAGAATGCAATTATAATTACAAATATGAAAAACTTTTTTCTCAATGTAGAAGTTTGTATTAATGTGATTCTCTAGACTTTTAGTTCAGATCGTCTTCACTTCATAGAATTTTTCTTTCAAATATTAATTATTTATATCAAGAAAGAAAATACAAAGAAAATAAGAATATTCGGAATAAAAAGTGATTCGAGATTTTCTCTAAAGAAAATTCCAAATTAATCGCAGGATCTGTCGTTAAAATTTAATGTAATGAGAAAATGAAACAGTCGAAATTCTAAGTAATTTACGAAATTACGCGACAGATAATGTAATGACAGGCGATGATCAATTAGACGAAGATCCGAATTGGATGGAGTCATCATTAGATTCGCCAGTGATATCGGACAATATTGGCCAAACAATCGATTGTCACGTGGCGGATCGAGCCTGTTATTTGGTCTAATTAATTACGCGAGTTAGTTTACGTAGAAGGTAGCATGTCAAATAAGACTGTCATGCAAAAATTCATGATAAGAGAATGAGAGCGGATAAGAGAACGTTCTTGACCAAAACTAGAAGTAAATACGTTTATTTTAAGACCAAAGTATCGAGCAAATGCATACATAATATTCCGCGTACTATGTAAGTGATGTTTTACATTTTATCGCGAAGTATTTTCTCCGCAACGCACTTGCAAATGATTTCTGTCATCGATTTGTCATAATAGATATCAATAATCTGACAGTACGAGTTAGATTCGCGATATAATTCACTAAAATTAAAATTTTGTATCATATGAATAAATGTCATTATATTCGAAACATGTGAGCAAAAATTATCAATATATTTATCAAGAAGCTCGTTTTAAAAAAGAGTAGGTGTTTCTCTTCGCTCATCTCGCAAAAAAAGTGGCATAAGTCACAATTTTTCGAATCCTATATTATGTGCGAATTATGTTTTAAATACATCGGTCTTTCTCTTCAATATGTATTTTCTATATTTTTTGTATATACATTGAGAAAAAAATGCTGCTGATTCAATTAAAGTCTATATTACGGGCTATTATACGGGCTAACATAAATGATTAATTCATGTATTTTAATTCATTTATTTTTTATTGACATAAAGGCGTTGATTATTGAAATAATAATTTATGCCTTTATGTCAATAAAAATATACATGAATTAATCACTTATGCTAGTACAGCCCGTAATATAGACTTTAATTGAAGCAACAGCATTTTTTTCTCAGTGTACAAATATCTTAACTCCAAATAAATGCGCTGCAATATCTTTAAATTCTCAAATTCATGCTTCTCGAAGTATTTACGATTAAATAGATAAAAGCAAATATTTCATTTAACTCTTTCATGCTTCTACCAATGCAGATTAACTTTAATCTCTATTTCCTCTGTAGATTAACTTTAATCTCGGTTCAACTTACGCTTCATCTTTTTCTAATTTTAAGAATTAGAAAAAGATGAAGCGTAAGTTGAACCAAGATTAAAGTTAACCTGTAGTAGAGGAAATGTGTATTAATAATGAAGAAAATGAAATGTAAAATATGTGACTCATGCAACTCATGCAAATTTACTTTCTTTCTTTTAAGTATTGGTCATTAACAAATAATATTTTTTTAATAGTAATTTTAAAATATATTTATTACAAATTTTTAAAAAACTTAAAAAACTCAAACAAGAATTATTTCCTTTTGAAGAAAGTTAATATAAAAATTAATCGACAGCATCTTTACATGACAAGAAATTAAATTTATTTTAATTTAATCATCTTGATTGATATATTAATAGAATTCAAAATATATCTTGAGAATAAAATTTATGATATATTCATGGAG